>NC_083765.1:28159732-28382232 GCF_963514075.1 Conger conger
CTAAATCAGTGGATAACAGTCCATTTTCGGCTATGTTTCGTAATCTATGGCACGGAGTAAGCCCCCATTTCATTTAACATAAGACTCAACAGATCTGCGTATACATGGTATTGTACTATTGTTGTGTTACCCTTTCCAGTCTCTGTCTCATGCTGTTGTTGTGAGATATAATTAACTTCAAATTCAATACAAACATAAATCCATCCAAATCAAGCACTGTGAACAGAACGTTACCAGAAATATCTGAAAATGGATGAAAAAACCCCTCTTGTACGGAATAGATGTACAAATAAGTAATGTTTCAGGTGCCAGGAAGAGGCACTGGGGAGTTAAAATAGATGGGCTTGTAACCTGAAGCTGATGAAAATGACTTTTTTATCATCAATAATTCATTCCTTACTCAGGTTGCCTGCCCCTTGTAACCACAGGAAAACAGAAATTCCCTTGTTTAGTACTGTACTTCCTGGTCCTCCCTAACCTAATCCATTCACAAAGCAGCTCTGTGCAATTAAGCAATATCACATGAGCAGGACTGCTGTTATACTGTATATCAGCATGGCTGTGATTCAGTTGTAGGCACATGGCTGAAGGCAGGAATATAATCACAGTTGATATATGGTATAACAGCACAACCTTTAATGTGATACTGTTTTTATACATCAGTTCTCCTAGCCTATTACTATATATTACAATTACTATTCATCAAGTAATGATTAAGAGAATATACTGTATTATTCCGCTCTGGCAAAAAAAAATATTTCTCTCAAGCATTAAAATGTGAATTAATTAATTCATTCATTATCCTAACCCGCTTATCCTGAACAGGGTCGCAGGGGGGCTGGAGCCTATCCCAACATACATTGGGTGAAAGGCAGGAATACACCCTGGACAGGTTGCCAGTCCATCGCATGGCACAGCATTAAAATGTTGCTAAACTAAATAAACGGTCAGCCTATATATATATATGTTTTTTTTTTTTTTTAGAAATGTACTGCATCAATTAAAATGTAAACATAGTGGAGTGATACATTTTTTGTGGCGTTGTACTGTATATCACGACTCATTTAATTTGTCCAATGAAATGACTCAACTGGAACAAACTGTTGCATTACTCGTCTGTATCTAGCTTCCATACTTTGCTCTTATCTGAACTGAACTGTGCTATTTGCTCAGTGATGCTAATACAGGACTAATAGATGAAGAGTGTTGTCAGGCGTGGGACCCACTTGTTGTGAGACATGGTGCAGGCCCGCCATGCGTCCAGCTCCACAGAGAGCTGCTGGATCTCTAGAGGGACGGACACCTCCCGCCTCTTCAGCAGCTGGCTGGAGAGCACAACAACACACCACAGCGTCAGACACACTGTACCCAGCACACCACCCAACACACCACACACCCCCAGGGTGCTCCAAAACATAAACTCCACTGGCCTGGACAACACACCACAGTGTCAGACACACTGTACCCAGCACACCACACACCCCCAGGGTGTGCCAAAACATAAACTCCACTGGCCTAGAGAACACAACAACACACCACAGCCTCACACACATTGTATGCAGCTCACCAAAGGAACTCCATTGGCGCAAAGAAATGGAAGTAAAAAAAAATCTACTTATAAATGTTAAATAATCTGCCAGCTGACCTGGTGTACTCATACAGAGCTGGAACGATGCTGGAGTATTGTCTCCGGATAGCCAGCAGAGCCCCGATGTATCCACAGAGGATAAGCAGCTCATTATGGCTCCTGCAATAGGGACCAGGCAGAGATTGAGACAGAGTATTACCCCCAGCACACTGCAATACCGCCTATGTCCCTAGCTGTTCTCATTATAATACATCATCCTGTCACATAACACACAGTAGAACCTCTGAGTTACATACACATAGTGTATAAGGTAGCAGTTATACCTTATCAATATCACGTTCTATAAAATCACTGATTCGGAAAAGTGAGAATTTAACTGCCAGATTGATTATTGGTTGCTTAAAAAGTAAGGCTACAGTAATGTAAGCAATGATTTCAATCACTTTAGAAGTCACAATCCATGCACATCAATTCCCAGAGGTGTAATGATAACACTCTACTGAAACTGATGAGAACAGGCAAGTGCAACATGAGGCCAATACTCACTCGTTAACCTTAGGAAGAATGAGCCTGTCAGTTCTGATGTAGCTAAGCACATCCAGGATGGGATGCACTGAGTCCAATGTCCACTCACATCTGCTAAGTTGCTCTGTTGAATTCAGAAAGTAACCATCATTTGCAAACCCAAGCCACCCAACTAAAATCATGCAATGCAATGCTAAGCACACTTGCACATCTCAATATAGCATGTCAATGTGATATTTGTTATTTAATGCTAATCATCGGGGCGGCCTGTAGCGTAGTGGTTAAGGTAAATGACTGGGACACGTAAGGTCGATGGTTCTAATCCCGGTGTAGCCACAATAAGATCCCCACAGCCGTTGGGCCCTTGAGCAAGACCCCCAACCCTGCATTGCTCCAGGGGGGATTGTCTCCTGCTTAGTCTAATGAACTGTACATCGCTCTGGATAAGAGTGTCTGCCAAATGCCAATAATGTAATGTAATGTAATGTAATCATTCCCAATAATTGTGGTTAAACAAGCAACACTAAGCACACTTCCATTAAATAAAGACATAATTTTACATGAACGTGTGTAATGGGACAGATGGTAGCTATAGCATGTATATGACAAAAACATACCTTTAACAAACAAGATTCCTATAGGCAGGGCCGTTTCTGGCTCTTGACTCAGAAGGTAGTATTTTACAGCTTGGAAAATCTCCCCATCACTGTTCGCCTGTTCCCCTAACTCTTTACATTCTTCTAAACTCGGTAGACTGCACTGAAATGACAATGAATTGCATTTAAACTAAGGTTATTTCAACAAAACACACGCAAGAATATTTTTACATTTGTTATTTGATTAAATACTATGAATTCCTCAGAGCAGTCATGCTAAACAACACAGCATTATCTGGCTATGCTAACGTGCACAATAAATAATCTGAACGATGCAATCTAAATTATTTATTTGTTCTTGATATACATTTTCAGATTTATTTGTTTATCATAACATAACATAAACACCCCAGTTTCATTAATAAGGGTAAAACAGTAAACAAACGGTATACATGTTTTTCTTGATTTCGTATTTCTTTTTGAATGGCTAACACAGGCTAAAAGTATTCATGTATACTCTGCAGGGTATCTGTGAGAATTTCATATGGATCCATAAATGGTCCTAATGAAAGGCATACTTTTCCATGAAGATCATTGATTTCTGCAGCACTCCCTGGGTAGAAAGCACACAGCTTCACTAACAGGATTTCATTCTCTGGAATCATTTGTAACAAATCGGCAGCCAGGTCCCTGGACAGGAAGATAAGTACTATCATGTTAGTACTGGTGACAGACAAAAGAGGCTCACTGACCATCCATCCCAGGAACATGCTTTGTATGTTAGAACATTGCTAAGGGTAAACAATACAGATTCACATTACATTTTGAAGCACTCAGATTGTGGAAGACTGGTCATTAATAAAGCAATATCATCATCCGTCATCGTCACCTTTTTTCTCTCTCCTGTGTTCAATTCTGTTTTTCAAAATACATACACTCAGTGAGCACTTTATTAGGTATTTATTAGACTTCATTTTTAGACTTATTGGTCTTCTGCTGCTGTAGCCTATCCACTTAAATGTTTTGACACGTTGTGTGTTCAGGGATGCTCTTCTGCATACCACTGTTGTAATGTGTGGTTATTTGCATTACTGTCACCATCTTCTTCTGCTTACTGGATGTTTTTTTTGATTTTGCACCTGAGTAAACTCTAGAGACTGTTATGATCAGGAGATCAGCAGTTACAGAAATACTGAAACCAGCCTGTAAATGGTAAATGGCAGGCATTTATATAGCGCCTTTATCCAAAGCGCTGTACAATTGATGCTTCTCCATTCACCCATTCATACACACACTCACACACCAACGGCGATTGGCTGCCATGCAAGGCCCCGACCAGCTCGTCAGGAGCATTTGGGGGTTAGGTGTCTAGCTCAGGGACACTTCGACACAGCCCAGACGGGGGATCAAACCGGCAACCCTCCAACTGCCAGACGACTGCTCTTACTGCCTGAGCCATGTCACCCCTGTCTGACACCAACAATCATGCCATGGTCAAAATCACTGAGATCACATTTTGGTTGATGTGAACATTAACTGAAGCTCCTGATTGTATGCATTGCACTGCTGCCACACAATTGGCTGATTAGATAATGGCATGAATAAGTAGGTGTACAGGTGTTTATAATAGTGCTCAGTGAGTATACATATCAATTAACAATGAAAAACATTGATGATATTTAATAATGGAAACAAGCATATCCTGTTGGTACAGCTGGTCACAGAGCACACTCTTGGATGAGTGAAGAGATTTAAATTTCTCATTAACTTTAATAAAGAAGGCACAGTAGCACTTCAGACTAAGTTGATTTTTGTAGCTAGTATTATATGTGAGCTCTTCTGGAACTCAAAAATCTTATTGAACAGTTTTCTTTATGTATATCCATCACCAATATGAATCATGATTTGGCCTGAATACAACTTAGGAATGTATCTCTTGGATACTCTGTGTATCAGCGCAGCCTTTTGTAATTATGTTTGCAAGACAAACACAATGGCACTAAAAAGGATTCACATGCAAGCTGTCTATTTTTTCAACTCAGGGAAGTAAAATACCTGTATCCAACAGATGGAAAGCTAAAAGAAAATAGAAATCAGAAACACCACTGCTGAATGATGGCAAATATATTCATGATTAGTCACACATGTTCTGTTCACCAGGATGATGTCACTGCTGGGCCGGTATGTGTGAATCTGAGTGGTATTACCCATGAGTCAGTCATATTATGACATAACTCCACAATATTTATTCTGAAAAGTGACTGAATGAACTCAGGTCAAGGCACAATAATTAACTGTTCATTCTAATTTTAATTTTGCACTGTTGTTTGAACTGAATGATTACAAATATGAGCATTTTATTTCATTTTCCAACAGAAACAGACAGAAAAAGTCTAACTCTTACTATTTCCCGCACAAGAATAGCACATGTATGTAGAAAAGTGTGAAAATGTTTGGGGCAGCAGACATGTCTTACCAGGTGGGAGCAGTCATGTACTTCCTGGCCAGTAGTTCCAAGACGTAATGTGTGGCCTGATTGGCTGCTTCTCCCAGCACCATTCCAACACATACAGCCAGTTCCAGCTCATTGCCCCTAATTAGACTGGCCATTGCCAACTGCGCCAGAGAGCAGATGAGTTTTGTTGTTCAATGTTAATTAAAACACGATACAGTGTAAAAACACTTTTCATTGTGTATTTTATATAATATCAGAACAGGTCTAACATTCCTAAAACTGTTCATTTAAAAAATTAAATATATACATATTCTCATGTGAACACTTGGTTCAATATACTGTAGTTCAATAAATAAAAAGCAACATTTCTAAAATTAGTAGTATGTAATGAGTATATATAGTACAGTAAATACATGTATACTACATGTACTTGCATAAGCCTGTGTGTGTGTGTGCATGTAGGACTGTGATGGTGTGTTCGTGTCTCTACCTCTGTATTATCCACTGCCAAATGGCAGCAGGCTGCCAGTATCGCTCGGCCATCCTGAAAATACCACTCTGCCAGCTCCTTACAGACACCATGCAACAGCCTGGAACAAGTGAAAAATTCAGCCAGAGCCTTGCCTTTAAAGAAAAACACTAATTGTACTGCCAAGATCTAAGATTATTCTCATTTACAATAGCAAGTACAGTACGTGTATAAATTCTATAAAAAGGGAAAGAGAAATGTACCCATTGTACATGCTGATGTTGTCTTCGTCTGTGCTTGCAGAGTTGTTTATTGAAGAGGTTTGGGGCACGTGGATGTTCCCCTCACACGCACCCTGTGCCACCAGGCCCAAGTGATCCATAAGGAGAAAAAAGAAGCAGCACTGTACTTAACACACTGCAGCCAGGCAGCTGTTTCTGTGCCTGTGCCAGTGTACGGGACATCACTGTTATACCTATCAGTGATTCATGTGCATTAGAAAGATACTGGAAGAAACTTAGCACTTGAAATTGTACTTCCCTCTAGGGTCTTTCAGCGCACTGGTTATGGGTATGCACTTTGTTGTACGTCGCTCTGGATAAGAGCGTCTGTCAAATGCCAATAATGTAATGTAATGTAATGCAATGTAATGTAAAAAATATGTGCCAATGTAAAGACAGGATCAGGATTGAGAGTACCTGTGCAACAAGCAGGGCCTCCTTCAGCTGGCCTCTAGAGGTGAAGAAATTGACCAGTTTCTTCACATCGCCGGTCGCAATGCAGTATGGGATGACATCATTGTTGTCCTCTTGCATAAGCTGGTCAGCTCTCCTAACATGCAAGTCATATTCCACTGTGAGCTCAAATGGCATCCCAAATTCTAAAACTCACTTCAGACTCATACGTTTCAGGTGTTATTGAATAGGGTCGACCTGTCCTAGTTCAGGGTGCCAGTATAGGTGGGCCTACTTGGTTTCATAGATCACCAAAGAGTTTCAACACTTAAGAAGAGCTGGAAATCCCTTCTAGGATGCAGCCATCTAGAAGCAGGATGGGGCAGCTCTGTTCTGAAGACCAATGACTCACTTACGCCGCAGGGTTGATAAGATGGTTACACAATAAAATAGTTTATAAAGATAAATTACCTTTGCATCAGTTTTTTCCAGTATTTCAAGGATACTCCAGGTGCCACTGATAGTGCTTTATCCCACTGAAAAAAATACCCATAAATCATTAAAAAGATATATCCTGCACAGAAAGATGACACAAATAGATAGCATGCTCATTGATACTTTTAATTTAATCAAATTCTGATTTGTAATTTTTGAGTGAAATACCTCTCCCAGCTCCACCATGAGCTCACAGTATCTCTGTATCTGCCCCAGTCTCAGGTGGATCTCAGCCGCGTCCTTCAGCCTCTCCTCCTTGCTGGGAGCTCCTATCCCACCTCCGAACTTGGACATTTTCACGATTGTCAGCTCCTGTGCCTCTGACTACAGATCAAATCCATAAATCAATAAAAGTCAATAAATATGGTAATATTATGAAATCAAACTAACAGAAACTAATAAGCCATCTGACAGAAATAAAGTAAATGTAAATAATTCCATCCACCTTTCCCATCCTAAGTGAGACAAAGCAAAAAAATGTCAAATACCTAGACTGTGTCTCTACAGCAATGTCACAAGCGCATTTAACCTTTGTAGTAAATGGAACGTTAGACAGCAATTATATTTCTGCTGCAAATGCAATCAATTGTATAAACAATACATTTTAATCCACTTTGTTTTATTTTGACAGCATCAGAGTTAAAAATGTTGAAATGATAGCCCCCATTTCAAACTTTTGAAATGATAGCCCCATAACTTGGAAAATGACTAAAAGCCTGGGTGGCTATTGGGTTTTTATTGGCCTATGTTTGAAAGCTCTACTAGCAGAGTAACAGTATGGGCCATACAGTCTTGCCCTATGTTTAAAATCTGTAGCGTAGCGGTAACAGTCATGGATGTAGGACTTACAGTCTTGCCCTGTTTGAAATCTGTAGCGTAGCGGTAACAGTTATGGATGTAGGACTTACAGTCTTGCCCTGTTTGAAATCTGTAGCGTAGCGGTAACAGTTATGGATGTAGGACTTACAGTCTTGAACCTGACCAGGTGTTTCATGTGCATGATGCCCTTCCCGTAGCTCTGGGGGAGCAGGCTGTCATCCTGACCTGTTGTCACGGCCACAAGGTCCCAAAGGTTGTTACTTCCGCCTGGCGGCTGTGTCGTGACAAATAAACAATCAGCAAATAAATAAATACATAAATAATGTATATAATTATTCCAGCATCTGAAAAATACAGTGACGCAAGAATCACACATCACACACAAACTCAAGCCCTCTGGCACCAGGGTTTGTACTGTTTGTCTGATTGCCCTTTGCTCTTAATTAATTATTTGGCGCAATCAACCATGCATATTAAACATTTTTTACAGTCTACTCTTGGCCCTTGGCAATGATGAATGGCATATTGGGAGATGCGTGGGTGTAAATGTATGCAGCTAATTCACTAATTGGGCCAATTAGACAAATCGAGAACAACACTCGCAAACATGTCCCTCCGGGAATTGTGTTTCACACCTGACTACATGCATCTTGTCCATGCTATATAACAACACAGTCTGAACCCACATACAAGAACAATTGCGTATACAACTATATATACAATCACGCATATATTTATATAATTTTTTGTACTCACAGAGAAGCATTCAGAGAACCACCTCAGTTTCTTCACACGGACATCACTAGACAGTTTATCCAGCTCTTGCTTAATGTCCCTGGATACTTTACCACACAGAAGGGGTGGGGCACCAGGCACCATAGCACGATCTACAGAAACAACAGGGCAAGGTAAGCCCAGCTGCCCAGGCATGTGGAACCAGTACTGGGGGTGACATGGCTCAGGCAGTAAGAGCAGTCGCCTGACAGGGTTGCAGGTTCGATCCCCCTGTGTCGAAGTGTCCCTGAGCAAGACACCTAACCCCCAAATGCTTCTGACGAGCTGGTTGGTGCCTTGCATGGCAGCCAATCGCTGTCGGTGTGTGAGTGTGTGTATGAATGGGTGAATGAGAAGCATCAATTGTACAGCGCTTTGGATAAAGGCGCTATATAAATTCCAACCATTTACCATTTACAATGTAAGCAGAGAATGGGCACACATCTTCTGCAAAAGGCACAGGGCTGGCTCACAGTGCATATCATATGACCATGTCTGCATGCTTTTATACATTGAGTTGCTGTCACATGATTGGCTGATGATTATGTTTGCATTAACAAACTGGTGTACAGGTCAACCTAATGAAGTGGACACTGACTGAATGTGGTATCTTTGTCTCGGTCATATAACTGGTAACAGCAATCAGTCTTCCTGTCTCCTGTCCACCCCCCTTTCCCCACCCCAATTACTCCCCTGTGTTCCCGATGATGTCATCCCAGCTGCGATCGACTAAGATATTGATGAGGAGAGGGGCAATGAGAGGGGTGAGAGACCACAGCCTGACCGTGGAGTCCCTGGAACAGGAGGCCATGGTGAACGGACGGCTGGGGTGGCACGTCAAACCTGGAGAGTGACAAACAACACGTCAAATACGAGGAACAATGGACGTGTACAATACCAAAGCTACACAAAAACATTAACATTAAACTTTCATTTAAAGTTTCATTCAATTAAATACATTCTGTCATATAATTTACTTTCTTATCATTCCCTTGATTACTTTCTGAAAAATAAAAACAGTAGTTTTTGAATTTTGAATTTTGCAGTTGAATTGCAAAAAATGTTGGTTTGTGGTAAATTTTGACAGACATCTGAATAAGTAATACCATAGACGTCTGCCCCGTGATCGTACACTGTGTCCAGACACGTCCCGTCTCGTGTGTCCCAGACCCGGATGGTGTAGTCCCAGCTCCCGGAGGTCAGCAGGTAAGGGACCTCTGTGTTCCACATCAGACCCCTGACAGGAGCTGTGTGGCCACTCAACACGTTGATACAGGCGTCCTGGGTGTAGTCCCAAATCCGCACAGTCCTGTGGGGATCAATAGCTGGGTTTTACTACTCAAATGAGTTTAAAGTTAAGCACACCTTCAAGACAGCAACAATGATGTCAGAGATTTCACATATGGCTTTCAGATGTCACATATGGCTTTGTTCATTGCCCCTGGACCCTCAGATAAATGTTTCTTTTAACACAGAATTGTGCTGTTCATCTACTGTCCTTGCAAAAAATTGGGAAACAGGTCTGGGAATTTACCTAGTGTCCTCTTGGAAAACACATGGTTGGCAATTGAACCCCCATGTCGATTTAGTCCCCATGTCTGAATCATGGCTTCTGTCAGTTACCCTGAATCCCCAACAACAACAGCTCATGCGATTATTTACCCATCGTCAGAACCGCTGCAGAGGATCCCCTCTCTCAGTGGTGACCACCTGACATGGAACACCTTGGCGGTGTGGCCGGTGAACACTTTCAGAGGCTGGTCAGAGCTGGTGGCCAGGTAGTACACCCGCACGTTCTTATCCTCACAGCCAGTCGCAATCATGTCTCTGAGTCAAAGAGTACATACGGCACCTGTCAAATGGGCTGGATATGTTTGTCCTCTGCTTTAATGTAGTAAAACAGTAGAACAGAGTCGCCGTTGCTTACTTGTTGTTTTGGCTCCAGTCACAGCCGAACACCGCGGCGGGATGTTTGTATTTGTGTAACACCTTTCCGTCGATTGTACGGATTATGCTGCGAGCCATGCATGCACACACAGGAACGCACGATCAAAAAGGTTTCAAAACATAAGAACAACAAAGATGATCACTTGAGAATATGCTTTACAGATTGAATCAATAGTATATTTGGAGACTGAACTGAACAGTTCCATTCTAAATGATATATTTCCATGTCTGTTGTGTAATAGATGCTGCTACTCAGTGTTAAGTCAACTCTGACAGAGTTTATATGAGTCCACTATGGCCAGTGGAATTAACACCAGATGTTTTACTTTTTGCTTCTTATGGAAAAACACAGTGTCTTCAACAAAGAAATGTGACAACCGACAACATGAAATGCAAGTCTGCCTGCTTCCTGCCACTTGCAGCACACTCTGATGGCTGATGATAAAAGGCTGAATGTTAAAGGACGGGGAGAACTGAGAGAGAATTCCGGAACTGACCAGAAGCCATCCCCGCTGCACGTGGCGATCCTTTTGGAGTCTTTATGGCTCCATGCGATGCAGAAGATCCCATTTTTCCCATGCTTGAAAGGAATGAACAGGATAAAACCCTCAAAATGCAACCCAAAGCTGCCTTCTATCTAAGCACAAACTGCTAACAATTCATCCAGCCTGTCCTCAAATCTGAATAAAGAGTTTTGATTTTGCATAATACTCAGGTATGTCGTGCTTCTAAAACGACGGATATAAAACTTACCTCATTAAACCTTGTGATCATTTTGCCTTTTTTCACATCCCAGATGAAGCCTCCATTTCGAGATGTGGCCCCAGCAATGCAGTTCAGGTCTCCTTTACGGAGAATAATAACCACCATTAACAATCTCTTTACAATATCTTTTCTAGTGTTACGTTATCTTTTTGATTATATTATGCTTTGCATAAAACTATATACATATATGATTTACTTTAAGACTCAATTCACATTAGATATTAATGTCCCAGTCCTACCGGGGGCCCAGGAGAGGGAGTAGACCACCCCTTCATTTCCTGGTGACGTGTAAACAGCTGTCAGTGTGTTAATATCCCACACTTTTATAGTCCCATCAAAAGATGCAGTTGCCAGGAGATTTGGGTCATCTGGTTTGAATTTGCAGTCAAATATCGTCTCCACGTGTCCCTGAAAATTAACATTCCCCATCATTTCATAGCTAATCCTAATGTCAGAGAACATTCTCATAGAAGGCAACATCCATTTGTGGAGAACAAACTACAACTCAAAAGTGACAAAGCCTCCAGTAATCAATAAAATGACCATTCCAGCCAATAGTACTGGTTATAAACAGATCCCCACTATGAGAGGAAAACTCAACCATTTCATTTGTAAAAAATTGATTATCTGGCAGTAGTCTTAATATGCCCCAGCGTCTATTAAGAACCAGTCCCATGTCATGCAGCATTTAATTAGAATATTCCTGTTTTCATGACTAGAGTCCACAAAATTCATCAGATGCGATATTATGATTCTAGGGTCTGCTACCCTCTGCTACCCCAATAAATTGGTCAGCAGTATATTTTGCTGAAAGCCTTTTTTGCCAAATGCTGTATCACACCTACTTCAGCCCAGCTATAGTATCGCAGGCCAAACACACTACACAGATATGCCACCCACCCCATCAGAAGAAGATTATTAGGGCCACTCACCAGATCTCGGAGGAAATCCCACTTCTTGGCCCCCATGTCGTAGAGCCCCACCCCCCCATCCATGAAGCAGCAGACCGCATGCCCCGGAGGCAGGGAGAAGGCCCGGTTCTGGGACAGCGTTGGTGGGGGGACGGCTTCACTGGTGGAGGACGTGTGGTGGTTTTTAGTCGGGGATATCGACATCAAGGCTGGGCAGCAGGGACGAAACGGGCAGGGCATTCAGACCACTGTGGCTGAATCAGAATAAGACCGTCATTGAGCGTAAGCCTCACTGGTGGGAGGTCACTCACCTTTCTTTGCAGGTGGAGAATTTAGCACGTGCAATGCGTGGAAACCGGTCTTTTTGAGTTTGAAATTGTCCAGTGGTGTTGTCCTTGACACGTTCCATACCCGCAACACACCAACCTGTGAATCTTAGAAAAACATTACTCATTCAAACTTTTAAATCTTTTTTTTTTAATACCTGCATGTTTTTTACTTGAATCATCTGAACAAAAGAAGTGGGAACATTTCAAAAGCCAAAAAACTCAGGTATATTTCAGAAATTAAAAAACACTTTTAGTGCAAAGATTTGTTTTGCTGCCATATTATTTTAGTATTGACTATCTTATTGATAATATTTACAGTGGCATATTTTGGTTAGCTGATTAGCCATTCCCTGTGCTATTTGCCTGGAATTCTAATTTAAGTTATTTGAATGCCTCTTCTCTATAAATACATTTAAAGTAACAAACACTATGCTCTGTTAACACACTCACTAATGTAATAAGCACACTTACCCCCAGTCATGAACACTCACTTTTCTGTAATGAGGACACCTACCACCTGTAATATTCACTTCTGTAATAAGTGCACTTACCTCCTGTAATAAACACTCACTTCTGTCATAACTGCACTTACCTCTTGTAACAAACACTCACTTCTGTTATAAGTGCACTACCCTCTTGTAACAAACACTCACTTCCTTAATAAGTGCACTTACCTCCTCTAATAAACACTCACTTCTGTAATAGGTGCACTTGCTCATGTAATAAACACTCACTTCTGTAATAAGCGCACTTACTCATGTACTAAACACTCACTTCCTTAATAAGTGCACTCACTCTAGTAATAAACATTCACTTCTGTAATAGGCGCACTTACCTCCTGTGATGAACATGCCGGGGGCACTGGGGACCCAGGCCAGACACTGCACTGACGCGGCAGAGCTCGGGAAGCTGAAGGTGGTGATGCAGGACAGAGACTCTGAGTCCACCAGACGGATCCCATTGTGCAGGTTGGCCACCAGGAGGTAGTCGGTGGACAGGGGGTCCCACTCAAGAGCAGTGACCGGATCCTCTTCGTCAGTGCCCTCCAGAGACTCTGGCCTCAGGACGTGCTTCTGGTTCTTAGAGCCTGGGAACAGTCAAGCGCCCTGTGACTGCCTTAAACTGTGCTTGCATGAACCCCCCCTGAGCTTGCCTTGCAACTCTCACTGCCAATGGTAATATAGAACACAAGTGATATAGGTTTTGGAAAAGAAGTCCAACAATTCATCTCCTAAGAAAGGAACAAGACAGTTCAGACCCTAGAATCCAAGTTAGTTGAGTCAGCCATGTATTCAGCTGACTTGATTGAGCTTTAATTGATTATTAAGTGCAAAATAACAGAATAACCAGCAGAGCTGTTGTAAATGAAACCATGCTCATTGTGGCAGAGTACCGGGCTGGAAGACGGACAGGCTCCCATCAGTGTGTCCAAAGACGACCTTTCCCCTCTTCAGGGGGTGCCAGCGGAACAGGCAGATGTCAGACAGGAAGCTGTGGGCCTCCTTGTGCACTGCCACGCCTGAATCCGGCCCTGAGATGGTCCAGATGTAGAGGGGTCCACGGTGCGAGACAAAGGCCACCGCATCACCAGCATTCCAGCACCAGCTGAGAGAGGCTGGGATTCCTGCTAGACAAGCCCCCGCCCCACACACACACAGACACACACACACACACACCACACACACACCACACCAACACCCATCAATCAACAACAGCACAAAATATGGAAAAACATGCCAAACGACATGAAAACCAAATTAAATATTTGTGCCATTTGTCTGCATCTACTTTCTAAACAGACATCTTTAAATAGTCCAATCCTGGTTTTCCAAGCTAGCCATCTGGTGTAAAATAATTTATTGTCTCATGTTTATTTTTTGAAATTCATGCAAATCTGACTTGTGCTGGTCCAGCACCAGTGCTGAATAGTCACTTGTACAAGTGCAAGGCTATCTTCTAAGAGGAAAATGGTGTATCAATCTACCTACTTACTACAACAAGCCTCACACAGCACAACTGCAGGCACGGGTGTTGTGATTTGTAGGGAGGTGCGCTTTATTGATTGAGAGAATACCCTTGGTGTTATCCAGCCGTGCCACGGCTTTCTGCTCAGCCACATTCCAGATGATCAGCAGGTTGTCTGCGCTGGCGCTGGCGAACACCTCTGGGTTATGGGGAGACCACGATATCGCCGTGATGGTCTTCTTGTGTTCGGACATGATCGCACGAAGCTTGAACTCATTATACCTGTGGTCCAGCTGGGGACAGGGCAGATTTTTAAAGGACTCTCTCTCTCTCTCTCTCTCTCTATATATATATATATATATATATATATATATATATATATATATATATATATATACATATATATATATTATATATATCGCTCTCTCTCCCTATGCAGAGAGAGATTCTGTGCATTTTACTGCAAATTTCTGCTACACACCCATATGGATGCAACACAATGGTGGTGCTGACGTGACTCACGCCCTAGGTGTGTAACATACATTGAGATCACAAGATGAAAGATGCTATATCCATGATTTATATATTTACTATAAATACATGTTTGGCTATCATTCGCGATGTGCATAGGGCATGTTTTTTTGAACACGGGTCACATAGTAGCCACTGTGAGGAACTGACCTGGTAAACATATATTGCAAGAGTGGCACAGTAGGCAAACCTATCTCCACTGGCCGCACACACGTCTTTGTTCCAGGGCTGGCATCCCGCAGCCAGCAACCCCACCTGTTTGACCTGGGACATCTTTATCTGCGCAGGGAGAGAATGATAGAACTGATCCATAACCTCGAAGGACATGGTCCACTAATGCACATCTTTTAGCCAGATTACCTGGAAACCCTATACACTCTTTATACTACAAAGAAAAGTTCTGAAAGGGTTCTTTGGCTTGATTGATTCCATAAACATACCCTTATTAATTATTAGTATTAAGGCTTGCACACAAAGAATCATTTTGCCTGACAACGAACCCTTTATCTAGATAGGGTTCTTCTATTGCATCACAGGGTTTCTACTGGAACCTTTTTTTTTGGAGTGAACAGACCCCTGGGTCACGTGCTAATATTTCTGCATTTATACAATACTGTGAGCCAGGCATTTGCATGCCATGTTGGATAAGCAATGGAAGAATAACTCCATTCTTTACTTCATCAGTCAAATTCAGAGAGAAACCACAGAGGAGCAGTGAGATCCCTTAGGAAGAACAGGGCACCCTTTCTCAGTGACTGAACAACATGACCTTGCAGAAAGCACAAACACCCTGTCCTGGTGCATTTTATGCATCTAACAAGGCAATTCAGTTTTCACAGTAATAAGTACATGATAGTGTGACTCCCATAAGGTTACTTCATGCGTTATCTCCAATTCTATACTCAAGCACAAATTTGTTATTGCTCTTAATTTATGTATCAAACCGTGTGCCCAGAGCAACTCTGCCAAAGTAAGACAGCTGAGCTGGTTATCTCGGCTTTCTTTTCAGTTGAATGCCATGTGTACATGTCCCTCTTGATAAATATGCTGAAGAAAACAAATGGAAAAAAAGCCACATGTTCTGAACATTCCTTATTGGATGTAGTTGACAGACCACAGTTATCTAATGACACAGGTAAAATGATTGGAGTGATAGTATGGAGTCATATCCAACTGCTTCTGAGACTAAATGCAAAGCTGGCCTTGGGGATGCCATTTAAAATCGCTTCATATAATTGACTCAAACTAAGGATGACATGACATGACATTACAACTACATTGCAAAAAAACGAAACAAGCTAACCCTCAAATTGAAGGGGGATGGACTGCCAAAATATGCTAAGTGGGAATCGTAAAAAGCGGACAGAAACTCGTGTTAAAAGTAATTAACTTGATTTTATTTAGGCCAGCTCACAAGCACACACAAACACACGCACGCACGCACGCACACATCTATTTTTTTTTCACAATATCAATAAATCGCACTACATATGCAAATTGTCAATCTGTCAACCAAGCTAAACTGCACATTAGGCATCGAAAAATAACCTCATATTAGCATAATGAATCCACCTAGAACAAACATGAAACAATAGTGTATGTTAATCAACCATTTGCATTACAACTAAGTATTTTACAACAGACCCAATAAGAAATGTGGGCTATCAAAATTTTCAATAATAGGTCAATATTTTCTATATCAAGATAATTACGGTATGCTCGTTACTCCATAACAACTGCAACCGCTATGATAAAAATGCGCTCACTCTGATGAGGACAAAAACTTGGCGAGTACGCTATTCAGATAAATGCATAGCCTATCTCGTACAGTAAAGCGTACACGTTGACTGAGTCATCATTTAAAAGCACTGTAATGCAATTTTAGTAAGCGCTGAGTGGAATTAGCCAAACAATCCTCATTGCACAAGTAATCTCACCATTAAAATATGCATCCAGATAGCCGTGCCAAATATGCATATCTGAACAGTGAAGACATGATAACTATATTCTGCAAGAATACTAAACTCAAGCACGAAAACCGAGCCTCCGGTTCTAGATTAGCCTATGGACGCAAAGGCACCGCACATAGACCAAGCAAACTGACCGACTGCCACGGTGAGCAATCCTACCTTTACATCGGTATCGTTTTTTGTGAACCACTTGAGAATATCCATCTCGGTTTTTAGGATCCTATATGTGAAACACTGCTCGTAATCGACTCCCGGCCGCAGAAAATCGTTTGATGATCCCGTTTCTAGCGGACGGAGAGAGTCGACAGACCCCCGTGTGTGCTCATGGATGGGTACAGCTTCGCTGTGTGCGAGACAAGCGGGAGGCGGGAGCGGCAAAGCAGCACCAGTCAGTAGCCAGGCAACTGCGGATCCTTTTATTTTAATGATGCGTTTTTACACTCTCTTCCGCCAACTCCTTAAAGGTATTTTCCTTTAGTCCCTCGCACGACTTATATTTCTCTATATCTCAACTGTTCACCACACCTACACTTATGATCCCCCCACGTCCCTAACATTGCATGATTTCCTTTTGCCCATATATAACAGCAGCAGCGTAATAACACCGGTGAAGAGGATACCGTAAATTGTTTGTGCATAATGTTACTGTGAATGCACCGTGTAATTTTAGCAGGCTGTTTTGCACTACAGATGGTTCAGTAAATGACAAGATGTTTTGATCTGAGATCGAGATGTCACGATTCCTCAAAGATGAGGATCAGTAAATGTCAGTTAGCGGTATGATTCATGTCAAGGAAGACCAGACCTGATATGACCTGATTTTCGTGGGAAACGTCCATTCATTCATTTATTCATTCATTCATTCCAAACAATTTACAACTGAATATTTACATGTAGTAACCACTGTCTCCAAGTGGAGAGACATTTCCTTGGGCTGAAAATTAGCAATGACAAAGAGACCACTCTGCACTGCAGTGACTGTTTCCTAGGCGATGTGGACAGAATCTGAGTGGCAGCGAAACTGAAGTGGCACGTGTTCAGCCCAAGTATGTAGGCCTGCAGTCCTTGAATGCGTGGTCACAGTGCCTGTCTTCCAATCAATATCAAAGTAAACTCAAAATATACCTTTTTAAGGGGGCATCAACCACTTGATGACAAACCATGAAAACAATTTGGAATAATCAACAATAATCAATTATCTCTGATAATATGAATCATATTGTGCAACTTTGATTTAAAGTTTTATTAAAAATCAACATTAAAAATCATTCAAAATCATTCAAAATCAATACAGTGAACAATTATTGCGGGTTAAAAAATGTATCAGGTATTTAAAGTATTTTAAGTATATACAGTGCATCCGGAAAGTATTCACAGCGCTTCACTTTTTCTACATTTTGTTATATTACAGCCTTATTCCAAAATTGTACATAATTGTAGGTGTGGTGAACAGTTGAGATATAGAGAAATATAAGTCGTGCGAGGGACTAAAGCAGGGGTTGGCAACCCTGGTCCTGGAGAGCCGCAGGGTGTGCTGGCTTTCGTTGTTACTTGGCATTAATTGAAAGCCGTTGATTGCACAGTTAACTCACCTCACCTGGTTTCTTGGGTCTGAATCGGTTGCTTATTTTAAGGTGGAGACGAAAGCCAGCACACCCTGCGGCTCTCCAGGACCAGGGTTGCCAACCCCTGGACTAAAGGAAAAGACCTTTAAGGAGTTGGCGGAAGAGAGCGTAAAAACGCATCATTAAAATAAAAGGATCCGCAGTTGCTGCTAAAAAAGCCTACTCTGGATCCCTCCATCATCCAGAACTACTGCTTTCTCTTCTTCCTTTCCTTTCTAAAACTATAGAATGAGCCGCTTCTACTCAACTTTCTTCTTTCTTTTCTAACAACAACCTGCTAAACTCCCATCACTCGACAGAGACTGCGCTCCTCTCCATCAGTGAGTCACTCCATACCACACGAGCAGCCTCCCTCTCCTCTGTCCTCATTCTTCTAGATCTCCCTGCTGCCTTCGACACTGTGGATCACTCCATCCTCCTGTCTGCTCTGTCAGCAACAGGCATCTGTGGCACAGCCCTGGACTGGATTGAGTCCTACCTCTCTGGTCGCTCCTTCCAGGTTGCCTGGGCTGGTTCGGTATCAACACCTCGGCCCCTCGCCACAGGAGTTCCCCAGGGCTCAGTCCTTGGCCCACTTCTTTTTTCTCTCTACACTCGCTCCCTTGGCCCTGTGATCACTGCACATGGGCTATCCTACCACTGCTACGCGGACGATACCCAACTCTTCGTCTCGTTCCCGCCGTCTGATACGCAGGTTTCAGCCCATATCTCTGCTTGCATGAGGGACATCCAGAGCTGGATGGACAACCACCATCTAAAGCTCAACCCAGGCAAGACTGAAATGATATTCATCCCTGCTAATACCTCTCCTCATCTGGATCTCTCCATTTCCCTCAGGGATACCACACTCACGCCGTCACCCAGTGCAAGGAACCTCGGCGTGGTGATGGACAGCAGACTGTCCCTTTCCGAGAACATTGCGGCGGTGACCCGGTCTTGCAGGTTCTTCCTATACAACATACGGAGAATCCGCCCCTTTCTCACCCCCTACTCAACCCAGCTCCTGGTCCAAGCGATGGTTCTGTCCCGCCTGGACTACTGCAATTCCCTCTTGGCTGGCCTCCCAGCGTCCGCCATCAGACCCCTCCAACTTATCCAGAATGCAGCAGCTCGTCTGGTCTTCAACCTTCCCAAATACTCACACGTCACCCCCCTGCTTACTTCCCTCCGCTGGCTGCCTGTCATGGCTCGCATCAAATTCAAAACATTGGTGCTAGCCTTCCAAGCAGTTAAGGGGTCTTCCCCAGCTTATCTACAAAAAATCATCAGACCCTACACCCCTGCCAGACCTCTTCGTTCAGCCTCCACAGGCCGCTTGGCACCTCCCCCTCTCCAAACCTCCACCTCACGCTCACGACTACTGTCTGTTCTGGCTCCACGGTGGTGGAACGAACTCCATGTTGAGGTCAGAACTGTAGAATCTCTCCCCACCTTCAAGCGCAAGCTGAAGACACACCTCTTCAAGCAGCACCTCTCCCCATCCCTCCCTACCTCCCTGTGAACCTTAATTGTTGTCTCTGTGACTTGCTTTGTGTATCGGTATTTTTAGTTGGCTAGGTAAGCAGTGTTTGGATAGTTAACTTTGGTCACTTTTGCTCTGTTGTTTGTTTCTTTGTTAAAAAAAAAAAGAAATTGGCCCTCATCCTTATCTTTGTTGTACAGGTAGCAGTTGAAATTGTACTTCCCTCTAGAGTCTTTCAGCGAACTTATCCCTGGTTATGGGTATGCACTTTGTTGTACGTCGCTCTGGATAAGAGTGTCTGCCAAATGCCAATAATGTAATGATTAAATTCATTTTTTTCCTCCAAATTCTACACACAAAAAAATGTATTAAAAATAAAAAACTAAGAAATCACATGTACATAAGTATTCACAGCCTTTGCCATGAAGCTCAAAATTGAGCTCAGGTGCATCCTGTTTCCACTGATCAACCTTGAGATGTTTCTACAGCTTAATTGAAGTCCACCTGTGGTAAATTCAGTTGATTGGACATGATTTGGAAAGGCACACACCTGTCTATACAAGGTCCCACAGTTGACAGTGCATGTCGGAGCACAAACCAAGCATGAAGTCAAAGGAATTGTCTGTAGACCTCCGAGACAGGATTGTCTCGAGGCACAAATCTGGGGAAGGGTACAGAAAAATTTCTCCTGCTTTGAAGGTCCCAATGAGCACAGTGGCCTCCATCATCCGTAAATGGAAGAAGTTCGGAACCACCAGGACTCTTCCTAGAGCTGGCCGCCCGTCTAAACTGAGCAATCAGGGGAGAAGGGCCTTAGTCAGGGAGGTGACCAAGAACCCGATGGTCACTCTGTCAGAGCTCCAGCATTCCCCTGTGGAGAGAGGAGAACCTTCCAGAAGGACAACCATCTCTGCAGCAATCCACCAATCAGGCCTGTATGGTAGAGTGGCCAGACGGAAGCCACTCCTTAGTAAAAGGCACATGGCAGCCCGCCTGGAGTTTGCCAAAAGGCACCTGAAGGAAGAAACAAAATTCTCTGGTCTGATGAGACAAAGATTGAACTCTTTGGCATGAATGCCAGGCGTCGTGTTTGGAGGAAACCAGGCACCGCTCATCACCTGGCCAATACCATCCCTACAGTGAAGCATGGTGGTGGTAGATGCTGTGGGGATGTTGGTGCTGCAAAGAGGAATGGGCGAAACTGCCCAAAGATAGGTGTGCCAAGCTTGTGGCATCATATTCAAAAAGACTTGAGGCTGTAATTGCTGCAAAAGGTGCATTAACAAAGTATTGAGTAAAGGCTGTGAATACTTATGTACATGTGATTTCTTAGTTTTTTATTTTGAATAAATTTGCTAAAATTTCAAAAAAACGTATTTCATGTTGTCATTATGGGGTGTTGTGTGTAGAATTTTGAGAATTTATTCCATTTTGGAATAAGGCTGTAACATAACAAAATGTGGGAAAAGTGAAGCACTGTGAATACGTTCCGGATGCACTGCTACTACAGTCAATTCTATGTTGATCAATCCTCTAGTGAACTGGCCTACTCAGTAGCATATTAACAGGGTCAATGTCCTTAGAGTAGAATGCGTTCTAGATGTACTGTATGCGAATGTTCAAGAAAATAGTAGTACAACATCAGTAACCTGATGAACCACTGTTATTAGTAGTAGTGATATTTCTGTATGGCAAATACTTGTACTTGTAGATGTAGTAGTGTAATATAAAAACAACAGACCCAACTGTCATGACATGCACGCAGCTTGTTCTGAGTAATTGACTCATTCATTATGTGGAGTTTAATTAGAGAATTAATTAATTGCGTGAAAAAAAAGATGTCATTAAATATACGCACATTGTTATAAAATATATTTCCTTCTGAATTGAAAAGTAAAATGGGCTGTTCCAAACGTTGTATGGAGGAACAATGTCATTTGATTAAAAACTTGATTGGAGAGGGGAAAATGCATGAAGAACTGTAGGATGCTCAGCTAAAATTAAAGCTCAAATGCTTTAAAATGGCAACAAAAACCCGAAACACATGGAAGAATACGAGCAACTATTGTTAAAACGGATTGAAGAATAGTCAGAATGGCAAAGATTCAGCCATTAATCAGCTCCAGAAAGATCAAAGATGATCTGCAATTACCTATAAGTGCAATTACAGTCAGAAGACGATTGATCAGAACTAAGCTATCAGCAAGAAGCCCCCATGAAGCACCATTGTTGAAAAAAGGGCATGTGCAGAATCAGTTAAAATTTGCCAAGGAACACATCGATTGGCCCAAAGAGAAATGGTGTAACATTCTGTGGTCTGATGAGAGTAAAATCTTTTCGGGTCTAGTGGTCATTGACAGTATGTCAGATGACCCCCGGGTACTGAATTCAAGCCACAGTACACTGTGAAGATTGTGAAGCATGGTGGTGCAAAACTCATGGTATGGGGATGTTTTTCATACTATGGTGTTGGGTTCATGTACCAGGGATCATGGATCAGTTTGGATACATCAAAATACTTGAAGAGATTATATTGCCATATGCCGAAGAGGAAATGCCCCTGAAATGGGTGTTTCAACAAGACAACGACCGCAGTTAGTTGACTCGATACAACACAGATGCGCAGAAGTTATCAAAAACAATGTTTATGCAACTAAATATTAGTTCAGTAATTTAAAGTGAAGTTAAATCTTGAAAAATTTCTTCAGTTTATACAGTTTGAAGAGAGTTTGAAGAGAAAAATGTTGACACTGCCATTTTTTTGAACATATTAATATTCCTTTTCTTTGCTTCCTGTAAAAGAATAATGCAGACTTGATAAAATTTGCTAATGCTTTGATTTGGAATTGAATGTGTAATGTTTCCACTACTTTTGAAATATTGAACTAAAAGCTATTAAAAAATATTTGCACTTTATTCACTCTGTTTAATGCACTGCTATTTATTTGAACACAGCTGTATGAAATCTATCTATTCTCCTTCTTAAACCAACCGTGGTAGGAAAATGGGCAGAGCCACACTCACAGACCTCTTATTTTCATCTCTGAAAAGAAAAGTCTCTGCCTTACAATTCTTCTTTTGTTGTTATGAATAACATGGGAATTGCAATAAGACAAATACCAATGGTGTCATAGCAAATATAATCACGGTCACCATGATAAAATAATTAATTCAACAAAATTGGCTTTGGTTCATGTATCATATTCATTAGGTGTGAATAATTGCTTGTTGTTTTAATCATTTTGACATCATCATTCTCAACAACAATAACAACAAATAATGAAGTCATCAAAATATATGTATATTGATGCATAATATGACCAGTTAATCAGGAAATATTTGATGTAGACCTAGAATATTATTTGCCAATGATGACTTGATGGTAGCTGAAAACTTTACTCCATGGTTACTGACACAATATGATTAAGCACGTTAACTATTTGTACTATATGTATCTAGAGTCAATAACATAACATTTGTATAATGTGTAAATACACATTGTCATTTCTACTTGCCGAACCCTTTAAACTATTAACTATAAATAAATCAATGAATCTCGGCTTTCACTACTAACATCAACATGACAGCGCAGGCCCAAACGTTACTACACACATTTAGCACAGCAATAGACAGGACAAAATAGCTGTCGTTCTCACAGGCATACTGCAGGCGGCGCAAGACACACAACAGCAAAACTGGCCGTCTTCCTGTCTGCTGTATATTGACTTTAACTCCTTTAACTGACTACTTAATTACCTTCTAACTGTCGCCTAGACTAGCTGTATTAAATATTTACCCAAATTAAGAGACAGTCCTCTCCTACAACTGTGTTACTCACCGTTTTTTGTTTGACACCGCATCACATGTGATAATGTAGAAGCATGAATTCAATATAGGTCTATTTATGCAATCAACAATTATTTATGTTAAACATGTTATGTTTAAACATGTTATGTTATGTTTTTATTTTCTGCAACACGGTTTTAAAAACTGTAAACCAGAATAAAAATCTAATAAGTGCATACAGACTTTCCTAAACCTTAACTTTTAGCACTTTTAAATATTTGCAAATTAAAACTAGTGTTTGAATTTAGGCGTAATTAATAACTTTGTATTCATTTTATATGGATATCATATGATTTTTTTAAATGAACAGAGCTAAGAAAACGTACCTCCTCCGTGAATCGGAACTGAAACGCATCGAGAAAATGCATGGTTAGCGCCTAGCCTACACATATTCAAAGGGGATTAAGGTGATTAAAAGTGAAAGAGCCATGCTCAGGAACCTGCAAATCCGATTTGTCATTGGACGGGGCCATAGTGCTTCTGCTCATAGGTGGACCTGAGATGACCGGAAACTCCGACCTCCAGCTAGACTATGCGCGTTGACAGGAGCGCGTTCCGGCACTACAGCTACGCAATGTACCTATATCTCGATGCAATGTACAATGAAGACCGAGCACATTTCCGGCTGACCAAACTGAATGTAAGAATTCTACTGTGCCATCCTACAGTGCAATCCTAACGCACGGCAAATTCTAGAAAGGGAACAATGGTGCACACTGACTGGGAATCTGCGAATACCGATTTAGAGAGATTTACGCGGTTGCTCTTTGAGTGACCTGATTATTTGCACTTCCGATTAATTGGCAGAAGACCTTTATATTCACATTCACATTCAAACCTTCGATAAAACCTACCATATGTATTATTATTATTATTATTATTATTATTATTATTATTATTATTATTATTATTATTATTATTATTATCTGTTTTGTGCTCACTATGGTAGCTACTGTATGTTTACTAGTGGCCCAGGTTCATTTATGGGTTCCATCTGCATTGAGAAAAATGAGCTCTTCGGTGTACCTCCCAAATAGAAAGCATCATTTGTCCATTGTGGTAATAATTCTAGTTGATTTAGCAAAATGTTATTCCACATTTTAGAGTGCCAAATGAAAATAAGCTAATTGCAACAAATTCAGCAAAACACGCAGAGAAAGATAAAAGTTTTGGAAAATTAGCAAGTTATCAATTAAGTGAGTGTGTGGTTAAATGAAATGAACATTTAATTTACCGTTTAATCAACCCAATGGCAAAGGTGTAAACAACAGTGCCTTTCCTGTTTTTGTACTGGTATGTTGTGTACCTCACTGCAAAATAATTGTCCATGTCACACAAACACATCAGCCACAGGCTCTCAGAGGAAAGTACACCTTGAGCTCCATTTGTGCCATACCCTCACAAAAAAACCATGCTTTCAAAAACCACATGTGTCCAAAAACCACATGAAGTGTATCCATGTGAACGCTGAAAATAACCCCACTTATAAGATTAGAGCAGAAAAAATAACCAGTGCAATTTCAAGTCACATGTTTTGTTTTCACATGTGGTAAATTGTAGTTCCCATTTGAAAAAGCGAGAGACACAAATTTCACATGGCTTCCCTGTGACCTATTTTATTTTCACATATGGACATTTTCATTCACATTAATTAATTAATGGATTCATTGAAGGCATTAATTCACACATGGAAATATTAAAGGTACATGACCACTTGTGATTTTTTCATGGGAAAAGGCACGTTTCACATGTATTTTATTCATAACAGTATAGTTACCTATAGGCCACAAATATAACATAAGCCAACTATTGTCAGACGTCTACATCAGCACGCAGCAAGTGTGGAACAACAGTGGGTGAAAGGCAAAACAAGCCATTACAATTTGAAAGAATCAAAATTGTTACCAACCCTGAATGTTCAGTCAGACAGTTTGAACTTTACAGTGGAAACATGGGGTCAGTTGCTGTGTGATTAGCTGGATTTTACCTCAGAATTACCTCTAGACCACAAAACTGCATCACAAATGGAACAGTCATTCAGTCAGAGATATGCTGCAAAGATTATGTGCTCCAGGTGTAATGCAGTTTTGTGGTCTAGAGAGTTAAATGTGAGGTTTAACTCTCTAGACCACACAGCAATTGACCCATGAAACACCTATTATTTCAGCAGTGACTACATCTTAGCAGAGGCTGCTTTATAAAATGACATTGTTACTGCTTTACATTTTATTACTGTAATGTGACAAGATTTTTTAAAGTTCTTATTTATTTGCATGAAATAAATAAATAGTATAACATAGCCATACACATCTGAGCCAGTGCCTGTAGCCAGAACTAGTGAGTGTATGTTGCAACTTTCTCTCTGATGAAATAGCACGATAGCTTTGTGGACGCTGCCTCACAAACAATATGCTGCTTCTGCTGATTGAAGGTTCAGCTTCAAAGGATATTAAAGACCTGTCAGCTCATGAAGCTAAAAATCCCCAATGGAGTCCTGAAAGATATTTAAATACAATTTGAATTAGTCAAACTGGGTCTGTTATCAGAGTCCCTTGGTGGATAATAATGCTTACAGTACAGTGCAAACCAGCCTATTGTTTTTATCTCAGAAACAAAACCTCTGCTCTGACTTTTGCTGTCATTATGAATGAGTATATCAGGGTGATAAAACAGCAACAAAAGCAAATAAGTGACTTCCAGGATTTCCCCCAGCAATTGATTCTGTATAATTCAAACAATCACTTCGGTACCATTACACTGAGATCGTTCTACACCCTTTTCACAATCATTTTAAGATATGATCATAAGTGAATGCCACATTCCATTGTACCCTTCTTAGGGTGTTGGCAAATTTGCCACTTTAGCATTAATATCCCAACAATAATATCGGGATAATGTAATGGTGGTGACACTTACAGTCAGGTCCATAAATATTGGCACATCGACACAATTCTCCTCTTTTTGGCTCTATACACCACCACAATGGATTTGAAATTAAACAAACAATATATGCTTTAACTGCAGACGTTCAGCTTTAATTTGAAGGTATTGACACCCAAATCAGGTGAACGGTGTAGGAATTACAACAGTTTCTATATGTGCCTCCCACTTTTTAAGGGACCAAAAGTAATGGGACAATTGGCTGCTCAGCTGTTCCATGGCCAGGTATGTGTTATTCCCTCATTATCTCATTTACAAGGAGCAGATAAAAGGTCTACAGTTCATTTCAAGTGTGCTATTTGCATTTGGAATCTGTTGCTGTCAACTCTCAATATGAGATCCAAAGAGCTGTCACTATCAGTGAAGCAAGCCATCAAAACAAACCCATCAGAGAGATAGCAAAAACATTAGGTGTGGCCAAATCAACTGTTTGGAACATTCTTAAAAAGAAAGAATGCACCGGTGAGCTCAGCAACACCAAAAGACCCACAAGACCACGGAAAACAACTGTGGTGGATGACAGAAGAATTATTTCCCTGGTGAAGAAAAACCCCTTCACAACAGTTGGCCAGATCAAGAACAGGAGGTAGGTGTATGTGTGTGAAAGTCAACAATCAAGAGAAGACTTCACCAGAGTGAATACAGAGGGTTCACCACAAGATGTAAACCATTGGTGAGCCACAAAAACAGGAAGACCAGATTAGAGTTTGCCAAACAACATCTAAAAAAGCCTTTACAGTTCTGGAACAACATCCTATGGACAGATGAGACAAAGATCAACTTGTACCAGAATGATGGGAAGAGAAGAGTGTGGAGAAGGAAAGGAACTGCTCATGATCCAAAACATACCACCTCATCAGTGAAGCATGGTGGTGGTAGTGTCATGGCGTGGGCATGTATGGCTGCCAATGGAACTGGTTCCCTTGTATTTATTGGTGATGTGACTGCTGACAAAAGCAGCAGGATGAATTCTGAAGTGTTTCGGGCAATATTATCTGCTCATATTCAGCCAAATGCTTCAGTACTCAGTGGACGGCGCTTCACAGTGCAGATGGACAATGACCGGAAGCATACTGAGAAAGCAACCAAAGAGTTTTTTAAGGCAAAGAAGTGGAATGTTATGCAATGGCCAAGTCAATCACCTGACCTGAATCCGATTGAACATGCATTTCACTTGCTGAAGACAAAACTGAAGGGAAAATGCCCCAAGAACAAGCAGGAACTGAAGACAGTTGCAGTAGAGGCCTGGCAGAGCATCACCAGGGATGAAACCCAGCATTTTAAGGGACCCATTACTTTTGGTCCCTTAAAAAGTGGGAGGCACATATACAAACTGTTGTAATTCCTACACCGTTCACCTGATTTGGATGTAAATTCCCCCACATTAAAGCTGAAATTCTGCAGTTAAAGAACATCTTGTTTGTTTCATTTCAAATCCATTGTGGTGGTGTATAGAGCCAAAAAGATGAGAATTGTGTCGATGTCCCAATATTTACGGACCTGACTGTATGTTTTCAAAGGCATTTTAAAAACCACCATTAAAAACCACCTTTTAACCAAATGTGGGATTCCCAATTATATTAGTAAATCTCCTATATCAACCTCGGATAGTGTAGACAAGCAAACATTCTCCCCTGAAATGCAAGATGTCAGCCACTGTTTATCCTCATTTTACTACTTATTGTCCTCCTCTGAGCTTACTTTCCGACATGTCACTGTCATTCTTCAACAATAACAAATATACATCAATTCTGTTATATGAGTTTTTAAAGCAAACAGTACACAAAGTTACTTCAAGAAGCAATGCTCGTCATTAACAGTGCGCTCCCATGACTGCTCATATGGCCGGTCCGCTCCCAAGGACCCAGCCACTCTCCTGCCTACCCTACAGTATGCACATTACTAATTCTCCTCTTATAGGACAATATATATCTATATATATATATATACTCCATATGTATGCTGAATATTGTAAAGTAAGCTCCGAGGAGGACTCCAGGATTGTTTGTGTCTACTAATTATGCTCATATGTGGATGGATGCACTACGGGCACATGGGAGTTCACCACTGTGCCATTAAAGACTAAGTGCCTAATTTAAGAGCACTACCTGAAGGCAAGAACGACAATGACATCAGTTGCCTTGAATTAATTGCACCTTATTTTAAGCACAGTTCTTGCATGTCAGTATTCTATAATGTGATCTATAGTGAATACATTAACTACAATCACATTGACAAATGTGTGTAAAACTAGGCCAACTAAGTGGTGTCATACTTTACGCTAGATAATGGGACTAATGAATCACTGTTTTTAAAATTGCCGTATTACTGTATTACTACTTAAACCAATCTTTAATGCTTTAGCAATCAAATGCTTTATGATCAAATAAGTAATTATTGACTTAGTCACCACTCAATTAATTCATGTCATTAACGCAGAAATTGTCAATAAATTGATTTATTGTCAATACATCATAATTAGATATTGATAGCGGTTTCTTTCTTTTCCCTTTTTGTTGTAAATGCATCAATATAATATAATTATGTACCCTAGTATTGTTTCCTGGTATTTCGAATTATTTAATTGCATCATTAAAAAGTTTTGTTTTGACTTAACATGTGCGTCCATGTCATCTGCACTAGACTTAATTTACGTTCATGTGAACCTGGGGTTCGGTGTAAACCGTAAGTTGCACTCAAAGATATGACATATGTTCGTATGTACACAGACAACAACAGGTCTGTTTCTCACTGTTCGCGTTAATGTGCACATACAGATAGACTTACGGGTCGGGAAAACTGAATCGTGGGTTGGTTACATTAAATCACAGCGAAACACGCTGTAAATACCCACCGTGGTTATACAAAACGAGGGATAATAGTACTTGATTTGTAGGTTCTCCGCCATGTTTGATAACATTCTCATTAAGAAGTAAAAAACGCCAGTACACTTACCTTGCTTAATTCAGTGGACAGCAAAGTGGTGCTGAAATTAGGTGTATTGCCGAACAGAAATACTTGCTACGTGTACTGTATGTACTTATTTCTGTTTCTGTATCGCTTCACCGATTGGACAAGTCAAGTACTTTTAGTCGCTACGGTGATCTATATGCGAGCGGTCATTGGGTAGCTGATGAATCAATCAAATACATCAAATCCCCATTTCTTGGTTTAACACTGGCAAATGGTTTCGTCTCTGCAAAATCTTGACCAGAAGGCGGTGTCCAGACGCCATGGATAAGCGAAACTGTAGTCCGGAGGAATTGGTTCCAGTCAATTCTTCAGAGCAATTGTGAATTGTGTATTACAATCATTTGAATTTAACAACGCACATTATTTTGGAACAAGATCGTAGGCTATTTCGCTTTCTCGATCACCGAGGAGCTCAAACCTCTGCGTGTTGCAAATAATAGGTAACCTAATGCATTACCAGTTGTGCCAATACACATAATCATTCCATTTCGCCATTGTCCAGATTTTAAAAGACATTTGACCATTCGATGCATTCTCCTTCAGCACATTTAGGAGGGCGTGATGAACTATAACACATCCTTAGATTACACGTAGCGGGACAACATTGCAGCCTAAATTGTTAAGACATTTCAGATCGGTGAGTCATATATTATGAACGAGAAAGTTTTTCTTTTATTATTTCTATTTAGTTCTCAGGTGGAACATTGGTAGGCGTACTCTAGGGTTTCTCTTTATCTTCATTGTCTTGAGGCTATGCAGAAAAAAGAAATAGTGGACATGTTCACAGTGTCTACAGTGTTAATACTGTATTTTGTTTAGATGAAAATGCATTTGAATGAATTTAAAAGAGAAGCTTATAGTATACTGAATGAATTACGGATCACACGAAAAGCTTTTATATTTAAATTGAGGAAGCCTGGTTAAGTGTTTCCCCCTGTATATTAATGACATGCTTCAAGCAACAGATGGCGCTGCTCCCATTTTAATCGCCGTTTTTTAAACTGAGATAAGGGTGTGTACAGCTAAGATAGGTGACAGAAAAAAGAGCGCCACAGTAACGCAGACACGATGTGGTACACACATAGGCTACAGTTGACGATGTGATCAGTTGTACATGATTATCGGCAAAGTAACAGGGCATCCTAGCTGGAAATGGTCAAAATAATGCTTAAGCAAGACAATGAGAAATGGCATTAAGAACATTACATTTCCGGCATCGATATTTTCCTTTCTGTGTTATGGGTCAGACTGTGTTGGCCAATTCTATCGGGATCAGAAGACTGATAAAGATATACCCTACGACCGAAAAGTCACAATAAATTCCTGCGTTTTGTGTTCTGTGTGGAGGAATCGAGGGGGGTTTCCAAACCTTAACTTTTTATCATATTTTATCAAGCACGCATTTATCTATGCCTGCTTTTCATTTTAAAAAAATATCACAATATTATTTAATTTATTGCCACGTGTGTACAACCTTTCAAATATCATGTGAGTGTGCAGCCTAGTATTTCAGAGCATTTAGCCTAATGCTATATTTTCTATGGCACATTTAATGACCATGAGTTGATCACTAAGTCCTACCTCCCACATACAAATAATTTCAACAAATAAATACACATTTTGAGCGGGATAAGTAGTCCTGGCCCATGGAGTGCAAGATATATTCCAGGTTTAATGACCAAGATCAAAAGGAATAAAACGGAAGTAACATACCTGGCAAGGACCAGGGCTGCCAGGCTTGCCAGCCAGAGTTATGAGTGAATTTGTAAAACCTATGGATTCAACCTCAGGGTAGAAACAGATTTTGGGGACTTTAAATATTGCAATAGCTGCATTAAAAGTGGCAGAGCATTTAACTAATCTCCTAACAAGTATGTTGTAATACTAATTATATCCGTTATACCAATTCATCATATCCAAAATATTTACTTGCGTGGGCTCCCCCATCCCATTCAGCTTTCAGGAAATCTAATTTAACTTTGCATTCTTTTTTATGGATAGATACTGTACACTGACCACAGTCATGGCCATCACCTATTTATGAGGTCCAACTGACTCATCTTGATCAACAGGTTGTATAGTAAATCAGTATATCAGTGGTTTCTGAAGAATTTCAGCTGGCTGTATTAGCCATTTCTTGCTTCAGCTTTTTAGTTCTCTTTCCATTCACCTGGGTTGACATCATGGTGTAGGCCTGTACTATTCCACTTGCATGGTTTTGCACAGCAGAGCCACATCAGACACAAACATCTCAGTTAATCTGACTGCATGGTCAAACTAACAGGGTATGAAAGGAAGAGGCATAACAACCAAGCTCTTATTTTGTACATAATACACATCTCTGTAATCATCACAAACAAAAAAAGAGCATTACATGAAAACAAGTCATATTTTGTTTGCACGATGACTCAAAAATAGCAGTAGGCTACCTTCCACTGAGTAAAACATGTGCCTTGTTTGACACAACAACAGCATTTTAAAATGAGCAGTGATATGAGCAGATTGACATCCTGTATGTTCCCTATTGGATTCATATTAACTCTGATTTAGAGTTCAATTAACATTGAACATGTTATTGAATGCTACAACTTATGTTAATTTTTATTTAAAAAACATGATGTATAACGTTGTTTAATTTGACGAAGATGTAAAAAAACCGCTCTGTGGAAAAAGAAAATACTGCCAGGGGTGTGTTTCTGAATGGTAAGGGACAATTGACTACTGTAGGCCTACAGATCATTTAGCCATATCAGCTTTGAACGATACTTTTTACGTTTGAAAATAAAAACACATAGACATAGTTAAACCAATAGAGTGCATGAGTGTTTCTATACAGCTTTAGTGAAAGACGGAATAAGCCGGGTAAACGGATTTTCACACAGAATACAAAACGCCATGCATTTACTTTCAGGACCACATTAACTAGTTGCTCATTGATTCATTCGCACAAAACCCCATTGATTCTCAATCACTTTCTACTGCAAAGAACTCCGCCCGCTTCTGGTCTCAGTGACGTCGACCGGTCCCACAGTCTGCTTTTTCCGACCCATACGAAGGACATCCGAACAAGTTAGACTACAACTCTGGAGTAAAACTTTGGTCTACCGAGCAGACTGTCACATTCAGAGCACAACAACTTCCAATGGGTGAGTACACCACAGTCATTACTACTTTTTTTTAGATTCAGGTACTGGAAATCACTTTAGGCGATTTCATTGGTTTCTGGCACTGCGAACCTACTGAAGGCATTAAGCGGTGAGCGACTTGCGGGGGATTGCCTAGCAGAGCTATAATAGCTATTAAGCACATTTACTGTCGGTATATTAGGTTTATATGCTACCACTCTATATATAATAGGCTTATCAATGCTGTTTCGATGTAAACAAGCATCACCAACGTCGGCTACTTCAATCCATAAGTTGAAGAGACAATGACAGGTTAATGTTGGTTATATATAAATAAAGCACTTATGAATTGGATGGCTCAAAAAGTTGTTCTGTCTCGCGGGACCTTTTGTCTTTTTCCGTTAGCTGAGTGATGGCTCGGGGTCTTTGTCTGTCCAGGAGAGTGTGCGCAGTTGCATTGATCGCCAAATCCACTGCAAACGTCTGAAAGCGGGAGACAGAAAGAACCCTTACGCCACCAGCTGCAGTTGCGCATCACGTTTTACAAGCAGCCCACATTGAGAAAGCACAGCTGCACTGTAATTTAAAATGAAAAAGATAAAACACACACGCACACAGAGAGAGAGAGAGAGAGAGAGAGAGAGAGAGAGAGAGAGAGAGAGAGAGAGAGAGAGAGAGTTGACCCAGGTCAGTTTAAATGAACTGTTCTTACTTTTTCCGATATTACTCCCCCCTCCAAAAAAAAAAAAAAACGAAAGCGGATAATCAGATTATGTCGGTTGTCTGGTGGAAGTAGTGACAGCCGTAGCTGATTTATTCAGAAGGCCTACTGTACGTACGTCATACCTATTTTACAGTTTCGTTTGAGTTCATGTGAAGCCTGTCATTCATAGATTGTAGACGGGGTTTAAATCAAGCAAATGGCTGTATATAATAAAAAAGATGCTATGCTTATTTTACTAAATAAAAATAAAAAGTGAAAACATTACATCAAAATGCCTTTATGCTGCATGTGTTAGCATATGATCATTAATTTTCTTGACAAATCGTTTTTTGGACTCTTTTTACTGGCCATTATTATTTTTGTTGTAAAAGAATCCTACCATGTGTGCATGCTGCCAGGAAAAGTTTCCTCAATAGCAGGAAATGTTTTTCCTTGTTTTTTTTTTTTTTTGTCTGCTGAGTTGTGGAATAAAAGTGATCACACTGAGGATGCAGACAGTTACTCTGTTGCTTCACTCAGGGAAAGGCAGAAATACATTGAACCTTATCCCACAAGAACCATGGAGTGGCTGAAGTATCATCATCCAATGATGGTCCCCCGTGCTTTCGAAGCACTAGCACACGCACAAACTTTCCATCTTCAATGCTCCTAAAATGAAATAATAGCAAAAGACAGGTATTCAGAGAAGGTTGAGAATGGCCAAATGGCATGGGAAAGCCATAAACAGACATAGTTTTCAGTACAAAGACAGTCTTCATTCAAACTTCATTATTCAACAGGATTGCATGCTGAGAGGCAATGAAATGCAAAAGCGAAAGGAAAAAAGAATGCAAGTGTCTGAGTAAGACTGCATAAAAATATTCACTGTTACATAACTTCCTGGCAACCCACTGATATGCCACCTTTTTAATTTTATTCCTACGTCTTAGAAAAAAGGAATTGTCGCACAAACTTCAGAGCTGTGCTTCTGTCAGTTTTGTCGCTGCTTTGTGCAGTTGTCTCATCTTACTGTGACCACATTAGTTAATTGGTTCAGATTCAGTGTCAGGCTTTCATGCTTCTTTGCTTGCAGTATTTACTTATGTTTATCACAAAATAATAATAACATTTTGAAAATAATACAACCTGTCCATTTAGCATTTTAGAGGAGTCTCACCGCCATGTTGTAAATGACTGTAATGAGTAATGAGTAATGAATGATGTTGGGTGATGAAAGGGCAGTTGAGGGCCTCATTCCTTCGATCCTCTCTGTAGTTTTGTTTTTTGTTGTTCTCCCTGCATGTTATGCAGTCAGCAGTCACATGAGGGGCTAAATGGACACATTGTGTGTGAGGGAGCGCCTCCCTCCTGTGCTCTCCTCCTGTGTGGGGCCTTTGATAGGCTCAACAACTGTTACAGTGTTTGCGTACACGTCTCTTTTCCCCTTGGCACTCACGACCGGGAGTTTTCTGCTTCTTTCTTTTGTCAGTGCGCATAACTTTATTTGGGTCACTGGGAATCTGAAATGCATACGAGTGTCCCTTGTTCCATCTCTTGTTGGCGTCAGAGGACGGGTGATTATGGGAGTGATAGGCTGTTTCCGGTGACTTCTACGCAGAGAAGTGGTCCCAGTGTAGGGTTCTATCTGGTCCAAGCTGTTGGTGACTCACTGTTCTTGCTATGTGTCTGTGATGTTGCAATGCAGTGTAGCAGTTGCGTGAGAGGATCTGTAGCCAGAAGCATGTTGGATCCCCGAGTGAGGCCCTGCTGTTTTTACCTTCCGGCGTGGTACTAAACCTGGTCTGTCTGAGTAAATATGTGTCTCTAAAAATGTATCACACAGAGAATGTGTCAGCTTCTATTTGCCCCGGATAAGGACATGCAACAAATTAATCAATAGCACAATGATAGGTCTAAAGCTAATGTTGCAAAAATATTGTGTTTGGTTATGATGGGATGCTTGTGTTCATTGGACTGGATGAGAATAATTTGTTTGGTTTGGTTTCTGGCTTTATTTGTGATACAAATAAAACCGAAATAAAACCGAAAACCGAGATGGAAACCAGTATGCTCAATTTCATCCTGGAGCCTGCACTACTCATCAGGAAATGCTGCCAAGACATTTTGCTGTGGAAGTTGAGGCTAAATGATTTATAGTGAAGAAACAGACTCCTCAGCATTTCATAGTAATCATAAGTACAAACCAGCGTGCCAAAAGCTTTCATTGGTTTGAACTTTATCTGCTCCCCTCGAAGGAGCCAGCGAGCGTATTTGGTGCTTATTTGTTGCTGTCTTACCTGGCAAGACAATACCATTAGCATACCCTGACTTGACCCTTTGTAGTAGAAATGTTCTGGGTACAGCTGTGTACAGATTATTTATAGGTCATCTATAGTGATGTTTACTACTATTTGTTTGGCTGACTTTACATTTTCTGAATAGAAATGGGTCTTCTCGGGCCAGGCAGAGGTCCACTGAGTCTTTGCTGAGTCTGGCTGAGCAACTGTAACTCATTCTCATAAACCTTCCCCCCACATGGGCCCTCACCCTCCCCTGTGTTTGCGATCAGTTACTGCTCCTCTGGTCTCGCTGGGATATCTGAGGTAAATGCAGAAATAAGGCTCTTCTGGTCATGCTAGGATATCTGAGATATCTGCAGAAAGCAGGCTCTTCTGGTCTCAGTGGGATATCTGAGGTAAATGCAGAAATAAGGCTCTTCTGGTCATGCTAGGATATCTGAGATATCTGCAGAAATCAGGCTCTTCTGGTGTCAGTGGGATATCTGAGATATCTGCAGAAATCAGGCTCCTCTGGTCCCACAGGTATATCTGCAGAAATCAGACTCTTCTGGTAATGCTTGGATATCTGAGATATCTGTAGAAATCAGGCTCTCCTGGTCTCGGTGGGATATGTGAGATATCTGCAGAAATCAGGCTCATCTGGTCCCGCTGGGATATCTGCAGAAATCAGGCTCCTCTGGTCCCGCTGGGATATCTGTGATATCTGCAGAACTCAGGCTCCTCTGCAGAAATCAGGCCTGTCACCAGCAGAGGAGGAGAGGGGGCGTTTAATGTGAAATGCAGCAGATCGGCAGAAACAGCTGGGAACAAATCTTTATCTCAATTTCCTGTTATTTTGTCAGACTCTTTTGCTATCCTTGAACTCGGAAAGAAGCTTTTTAAAATGTTCTGCAGGAAGTTAAATCTTTTAACGCAATATTATGGGTGGCAGTAGTTATATTTCCAGGCCAGGAGTAGGTCAGAAAAATGGGAATGTGTCAGTTCATGGGCAAGTTTATAGGTCATAAGCGGGCTTTCAGTAGTCAACTTGGAAGTTTTAGGATGTTAGATTATGAATAAACCTGACTGAGATTTAAAACAGTGTTGCACTGGCTTTCATAATTGTAGAAAGAGCTTTCACAATCCCAGTAAGTGACCTGGAGTCCTCTCGGCAGTCAAACTTTAAATGGACTTCTTTGCCGGTGCGTTTATGTACTATATTTATGTAAGCAAGATGAGTGGTTATGGCATGTGACTGGGACCCGCAAGGTCAGTGGTTCAATCCCTGGTGTAGCCATGACAAGATCCACACTTGAGCAAGGCCCTTAACCCCACATTGCTTAAGGAGGGATTGTCTCCTGCTTAGTCTAATCAACAGTAAGTTGCTTTGAACAAAAGCATCAGCCAAATAACATGTAGTGTAATGTAATGACATGCCAGCCATAGTGTCTGAGAAATATTATTCAGGACAGTATTTGGATCTGTCAGAGGAGAAATTACTAACCAGTCAGGATGCATAAACTCTAGCTTTTATTTTAAATGTAACATAACTGAATTAAATATTTTAGTTTCTTTTCCTCCCATGTCTGATTTTACATCTGCTATATCTAGAGCACGGGCATTGTGAAAGGATTTTATTGTCTCCATAGAAATGCCAGCTCCCTTTCGTGAAGCACCAAAGTTTCTTGGTTTGACAGTCTCACCCTGGACAGTCCCACCTTGTTCTACTGTTTTGGTCCCTTAAGCAATGCAGGATGCCAATTAAAATGTGTGTGGGTCCAGATGAGTTCCCCACTGTGCCACGACAGCGTGACAGTGGGTCAATGAGGGGAAGACCTCCAGAGAGAGCCCACTGAGAAGGCTATTATTAACATCATTTTCATCAGATTTTATAATGGATCATCTGTCCAGCTGCATGGATGCCCTACAGATTTTAACCAAACTGTTTTATTTCAGTTTGGCATATCATCATATCCATTAGGAATTAATTTCCTTATTTCTTATAAATCATATTGTTATTAGTATTAACTTAAAATATATAGTATGATAAATGCATAGATAAATGTCCCACTCCTAGATTTGAATGCTGCTTTTTACTAACAGGGCCAACTTCTGGCAGTCACTGACTGAAACGAATGGAACACGTAAATGGGAAATGGTGAAAATGGAGGTGAATGTGTTTAATGGGAAACGGTGATATACTGATGTTTCGATTGAAAGGGCGGGGATTTGCAGGGGATCACTGGGTGGATGCTGTGCGGATCTAATCCTGTGATGAACGCATTTGAAAACCGTTGCGGTATCATGCCTCTGCTGCGCCTTCTTTTAAAGCAGATCCATTCATATTTCAACAAGCCGCCTTGCCGTCGATCACACATAGATTTGTGTTTATATTGCTTGTCACTGCATAAAGTCCGGCACACTGGATTGATTCGAGAGAAATCAATCTCGAGGCATCATCTTAAGGCTTGCCGCACGATTTCCTATGCTGACAAAGAAATGTATATTTCACAATATAACTGCAGAATCAGGTTGTCTCAATGCAAGGCTTATGACAAATTTTCGTCTTGTAAAGATGACAGATCATGACACCATACTGAAGCATTTTCAAAGACCAATATTTAAAAATAAACAAAGATAGATGTAGGATTACGTCAGGTATTGGCTGTTTTTCTCTTAGGTGCCCCCCACCACCACCACAACCACCTTCATAGTGCAGCTCTCTGGAGTTAGTTGCCATGGTTACAAGCTAATACTGAACTAGGAGCCAGTGATAAGCTTGCTTTCAGCTAATTCCTTAACTCCCTCTGTTCAAAAACGGGAAAGGAAACCCACCATTCCACTTCAGCTGGGGAACGATATTGCATCATATTCTGCATCTGTACATACTGTACAGCATGCATGTTGTGTGTCATTATGTGCTTTATCTTCCCATCTGCTATGGGCGTACATGCTTCTGCTCTGCACGCATACAACTCTGCTTCTGCTTCTGCTTTGGTGGCAGAACAGAGGCCATCTTAAATATCATCTGCAGAAGGTTTCATTAGAGCTGTACAGTCATGTCCAGTGTTAATGCAACTCTGACAGAGTACATATGAATTCCGCAGAGGCCATATGTACTCTGTAAGAGTTAGTTTAACACTGTAGGCATGACAGAAAGACGGGGTGAGGTCCTGACCGATTTACAGTCACTAAAGGTTCAGAGAGGGGCTGTTGCTGCAGGGTGTAGTATGGGCATCACAGGGTACCCAGGCCACCATGGTGTGCAGGGTAACATGGTGTCACACGGTTCAAAGATTCCTTTGCTGAATCCTGACGGACAGACACAGTCACACATAAACACACATGTGCCCTTGTGCACACACAAACACACAAGCAAACACACAAGCACATTCCTAATCGAGCAAAATGTGGAAAAGCTACAGTGTTATTCAAGTCATGGGTGGGGCACCCATTACAAAAAAGTCACTGGACATATGCTCACTGATGGTTTCATGGAGATTTAAGCCCTTATTTTTTTTACTGTCACTTACAGATGTGCTATTTTGCCTTCTATAAATTCTGTGGGACAGATGCTTCCGGGGATTTAGCTATTCCTCTTTGAGAAAAAAAGTATTCAGAGCTGTTCTCTGACATCAGACTGTGATATGAGACTAAGAGCAAAAAAAAAAAGGGTAGGAGGATTTCTATAAATACACCATTCAGTTACACCTCTCTCTTTCTTGCTCTCTCTCTTCTCTCTCTCGTTCTCTCTCACTCTACTTCATACCTATCATCAGCATTGTGGGGTGTGTGTACATGGCCTTTTTGAGTGCCTGATTTCACCCATTTAGTCATTAATTCTGAACACTGCTCTCTAAACACCCTCCTCTCACCTACTCTTGTCATCTGTTTACAAAGGTCTAATTTTCTTTGTAATGAGCAGCCCAAGAGCTAAAATGTCCTACCCATAAGTCTGGCACTCTGTAGTTTTGAACTACATTTGCACTTGTAAATATATTATTTTAGGTTGCTGGAGGAAAAACAGGATATATTTACTCCTGGTTGTTGGAAGCACCCATCTCACCAAAAGCGGGTGGATTTAAATACAGTCTTATGCAGGACCTGCGGAACATTAGAAGAACGTTAGCATTGTTCCATTAAATGCACAGCCTTATTTAGGGCCTGCGGAAAAGCAGAACAACATTAGCATTATTCTATTAACGTTTTTACATTTGTAATTCTAACATTTGCAGGCCCTGAATAAGGCTGTGCATTTCATGGAATAATGCAAACGTTCTGTAGGCCCTGATTAAGGTTTTGCATTTAAAATTCCACTCCTATTGAAACAGTCACCTTTCTTCTGTTTTAGTGATAAATTGTATGGATGCATTCGCTCGGCCAATTTGAATAAAATGTTTTATAATTCTAAATAATAGCACATTATACAAACTAATGCATTCTTCCAAACCAATGCTTCAATGCTTGTCTTTTAATGGCTTGTAAATCAGGCTCTTAGGGGATTGAAAAAGCACTTGCCACTTAAATAAATAAATAAATAAACAAGTAAATAAACATGTGTTTATCCCCATTATCCTAGTAAGGAAATTGATAAAATGCTCAGTTATAAATATAGTTTAGTCAGAGTCGTTACATTATTATGATATTGTTATTCTTTTCAGGCATTGTACATGCATTGCTCTGTACAGATTCTGTCCCAGGTCTTCTTCCTGACCGCCCATGGCAGGCAGCGATGTGCAGCAGTGCTCAGTGTTGCAGGTGCTGCAGATGAGCCTTGCCTCTGTGTGTCTTAAGAATGAGCACGCAGCACGCTGTGACTTCATCGCCATTCGCGTCTGGGCGAGGGGAGGGGGGGGGGGCTGACTTATGTTTGAGAGTAGAAAAATGAATGAATTTTTAATACTGTTTGCAGAGTGCTATTTAAAACATGAAGGGACTGTTGCTCTGGTGCTTGCTGACTGGCTGGGAATATAACATGGCAGTGAATGAGGGAGCTACTGCCCCCTGTGTGTGTGTGTGTGTGTGTGTGTGCGCCTGTGGAGGTATCTGGAGCAGGACAGCACAGAAAGGAAACCAGCACTTTTACAGAAGTAGCCAATGCATTAAGCATCGATGTAATGCCATTAGATATCTTCAAAATCATATTATGGCGGTTATGATTGTGATTGTTTCTGTCAATGGTATCCAATGATGGCACGCAGACTTAATTTGCCCTGCTCTGTGATTGCATTATCTCATATATACACAGGGGCACGCAATGGATTGCCCTCCACTTAACCATTCGGTTGAAATCTGATTGTGTAGTGCTGGGCATTTTCATTAGATCTATCCTAATTTAATACCACACACATTTTGAACTGTAATGATCTCTGTGGCTTGCCGTACTTTATAGGCTGATAGTCAGGGAATGTCTGAGAGAGCTTGGTACACTGCGATCTGGAAATGCGACCGTTTTCCGCGTGGCGTAACAAAATGGCACAAAGGCCTCATTGAAGTCCCATGCGTTCTTTTATTGGCCTGTAAATGCTTAGAAATGCAGCTGACAATCAACGGTTGTGTCAGTGCCGGGAAGTTGTCATCTGGAAAGGGCTGTTGACGCTGTGTGTCTGTGATGGGGGAGCAAATCGATGCTCCAATCCAATGGCAATTGCACCATGGGCAGCTAAGCTTTTGCTATGCCCCATTCCCAAAAAAACTAAACTTAAAAACAAGGCTGACAGTGGGCTCTAGAATTATTGGCGTGAAGTAGTGCACTTTATTAATGATTCCATGGAATGAGCCAAAGTCTTACTGTACATTTTTCAAATAAAAAATATATTTCCCCAAAATCAGGTTCCACAATTTTTGGCACACCTGATTTAACACTTTGTGCAAACACTGAATAAAATACATTAACACATTAAGTAAATGTATTGCAGTAAAAGTATATAGTTTCCTGTATGTTTGAACATAAATTATAGATCATTATCCATGTTGTTTATTCCATGCAGCCTTTTTTTTAAATGATGGCAATAATTCTGGAGCCCATTATTATATATTATATATTTGGGAGGCTTATAAGGCATTCCATGAATCCCGCAGACATGGACCATTACAGCCTTGTGTGTGTGTTTTCATTTCTGTTGCTTGGTATTGTATTAAGTAAAGTAACCAGGGTAACATTCCTGCAGGTCACAATGAACCTGTTCCCAAGCCCAGATACTGTCAGATTATAACTGCACTTAATTCATGTCTCTACGGTTAATTAGTCCCCACAAGTAAGACGGAAAACAAACACAGGTACTTCTGTTTCTAAGAGTTCAGGAGAACAATTACATTTATATATATGGTATGCTTGTGTGCCAAATATAATTTACAATATGCATTATGCCAAATTTGGATGAAAGCAGGAAAATTCCATGTAGGCACCAGTTTCACATAAACTAAGCAGTGCTAATAATGTAGTCCAGTTGATGATAATATATGCAATGTTTCTGAAGGGAGTGATTACCAGACAAGCGCTCGTATGCTTTCCGAACACTTTCGGAGAGCACGCCTACTGTCGATTCTGCGGCCGAGGTTTGACGGGTATCTATAGTTACAGTGCTCCTGGTTGCTAAGGAACCCTTAAACAACTAATTGCATGTCAAACAGCACACACGTACAGCGGGGCTTTTAGAGGCCTCGCCACCGTCTGAGGAAAAGCAGCGGTGTAGACCAGACTCCTGGGCTTCCTGTCGACAGTGGCACAGTTCACTGCGCGAGGCCATTGTCTGAGGCCCGCTGGCCCCGCCCTTCCATGTGTTACGCACATTAATCACAACAAAAGAAAAGGAAAGCACGGGCCTGCGTATTCACTGTAATTGAATGTTCCGCCGATCGGAAGCACAGGAACAATTGCTGTGGCATTAATGCAGATCTTAATCTTTATCCATGTGACTGCATTCGTTGGCATTAAAATCGGGTCTTTTTTCAGTCATTGAATCATCCATTATTGGTTCAAGCCTATTAAAGTTCACTGAATATTGCATTATAAAAGAGTTTCAAAATAAATTAATAGTTGGGTAACAATAGTAACTATAGTGACATCAACAAGTTGATAGATGCTCCAAGCTTTGTGTTTCTCTGCTTATTGAGAGGAGAAAAGCCAGCACACTTGCACACTGATTCTTTGTGGTTAATGCAGCCTCATTCCCTCAGTAACACATCAGCAATAATTCCCGTCAAATTAACACACTGCTCTCACCATAGTGTTTAATGCCTTGTTCGTAAGGCAGTGATAACTCTCGATGGATTTTCCATTTAGATAGCAGGCGAAGATCAGCTGCAATAGACGATCCGGGTGCAGAGCTGTTCCTCTGTGAGCACCCTCACTCTTACTCAATTAAAGATCAGCATGACTTTTCCCATTCCAGCCCCCTGGTCCCAGTTTCCGTAATATTTAGTTTAGCAACGTGCCACCCTACATGCATGAAACAACAACATACATTACATTACATTACTGGCATTTGGCAGACGCTTTTAGCCAGAGCGACATACAGTTGATTAGACTAAGCAGGGGACAATCCTCCCCTGGAGCAATGCAGGGTTAAGGGCCTTGCTCAAGGGCCCAACGGCTGTGCGGATCTTATTGTGGCTACACCGGGATCAGAACCACTGACCTTGGGTGTCCCAGTCATTTACCTTAACCACTACGCTACAGGCCGCCCCTAGTGGATTCAGTGGTAGTTACTGAATAGCCAAATACCATTCCCTGCTTACTCTTCCAAACCTTGGAAAACACAACATCTGAAAGGCGTGGGGTCTTCGCTTAATGCTAACTTTGACCCATTTGCAGAATGTAAATGTTTAAAAGCCAGATTTGATGGCTGACTTCTGTCAGAGAAGAAGCAGGAAGTGTCTGGAGGATAAAAAATGTGCCGTCACTTTAGGGATGTATTGTAATTAGCTGGATGATCAAAGCTTCACCTTGAAGTGGGAGACAGACTGCCACCATGTCCAGGTTTATTAAATCATGATCAAAGTTACCTTTCTATCTGAGCAATTATCACAGCAATGGGCTTCCTTCTGAAGTGTAAAGCTGGAGAAAAAACCGGGATCCATAAAAACATCCTGTTTCCAACAATATCAGTAACCCTCATGTCCACAATGGATGCTTCAACCTCTGCTCCCTGTGGAAGCTGGTTTTGATTTTTCCAGTTTAGTCATCAGATTCCCTATCAGATGTGAAGTGAGGACAGATCACTGATGCCTGGAAGTCAGGCAGTCTCTGGGGCCTGAGGAAGGGGATACCCTGCCCACTGAAGCCCTACCTTAGTGATTGACCCTGTGGCAGAACTAACCTAATGAGCAAGAATATTTTCTGTGATTCCCCCTTATTTAAATGTGAACTAAAATACAGTATGTTTAATCATATTACAGCTACATGTACAGTGTATGTACAGTAACAAGTGCAGCATTTATTTTGGCTGTAATTAATCTAAATACAATGCATGATATGGAGTTATTGTCACTCACAACACACCCCTGAGACATAGGGAGATATGGAAATTCCAGATGTTTATTTAAACAGGAGAGAAGGCTTGCCAACGAACAGGAAAAAAAAACGAAAGGTCTACAACCCTCACGGGATTGGGACTAAAAATAATAAACAGAAATAATAAAGGCAAAGGAAATAACCTGACTCGTGCAGAGCTTTTTCAGCTCGCTGGACTTTCTGTTATCTGGCGTCCCTTCGCTGCAGAGCTCTCTGCTCCCCTGCAGTTTCCCGGTCTCAGTCACCTACTGCGGTAAGAGCACACATTTTAAAAACCTGGACTAATTCAAGTCCTGCATTTCTAACCAGTAAGTGTGGTCCGCACATTGCCCTGTTTCTTTCCCACAAACCACCCCTTTACCACAGTGAGCTATTTTCTTTTTTTCTTATTTGTCTTGGAAAACCCTCTCATATCCCACTAGTGCACCCCTAATGTTGATGAACCCCTGAGCTGTAGCCAGTTACAGCTGTATACATCTCCCTTCAGGGATTCCAACTCTGCCATGGACCAGACTCCCTTCAGGGTACCAGCTGGAATGTTTGTTAAAGCACATTCAATCCATTAACATTCTACCGGTTGGTATATCTTTGCTCAAAGATCCTATGTGATTCATGTAACTCAGTACTGATGTCCTGATGAAACATGAGGAGAGGGGAATTCTGTAAGATATTACAACTGGCCACTAGGTTTCTTTTCGTTCAAATTAATTTTTCTTCTGTCGTGTTGTTTTGTGTGTTGTGTGGAGGCTCCTGCACACAGGCTTGTGCACTGGTCGGTTCCGGGTGCAATTCACCAATTACCTCCACTATACAAGATGGCAATGTCAGGCTGCTGGGGCTCGGATCTCTCTCGTTGTTCCTGCAGGCACTATTGTGTTTTTGTTCTTTTGTTTAACTTTGTTATGGGTGACCTTTATTTTGTACTTTCGTCCAATTCCATATCCATATACTGTAATTGGTAGACTGTGGGGTTCGTATTTTCTTTTCTTTTGCACTTTTTGTTGTTAGTCAGGGTAAGGTAGCAGCGGATAAGAAGACTCACACCCCCTTTCTCCCCTTTATTTTGTTCTTTCTCTTATCCCTATGGCAAGTGAGGTCTGAAATGTATTCAATTTGGACAGCTTGGTCCAGTTCTGGACTGAGAACATTAGGCTAGACCTGCTGGCTCTGCCCCATCTAACTGCTTGTTTTGGCTTTGTTTTCGTGTCCATTAATAAATATATGCATTATATTTTTGCAAAAGAACATTGTGGTGTGTTTTGTGTTGATAAGCACATGGTTTGTTTTTGCGTCCCTGCACAAACAGATTTGTTATACAGTAAGCCAGTGCTATTGTCTGCACTACCCTCCCCTTAGAGATGCATTCGGTTCGAGCCCATCTGATTAGTATCCAGAAGATACATTCAGCACTTAAACATAGGGTAAGTAGGTCACAATGTATGGTGCAGTAAAAACAATTTATGATGCAAACTGAAGTGCAGAGGTGGTTTTTTTCTGTAACATTTTGCAGCACTTTGTTTCTAAATAAACCGAGGTCAAAGAGCCAAGAGTCATCCGCATGGTGTGCAGCCTTGTGGGATGAATGATTACATTTCTTGTAGCATTAATGGCATCTCCTTTTACAGTATATTCTCAGATTTTTGTTGTTTTCTGCTCTAGATTTTTTAATGCATTTTTTGTCAAATTTGCTGAGCAGCTGGGATCCATTGACTACTGAGTCTACCGACCCAGACAAAATGTCTTTTGCACTCACTGAAAATGCTTACAATATCAGCAAGTTTGATGTCATCTATTACTGCATCTTTAAATACGCTAGGGCGGTTCCCAGAAGGAATGCCTGATGCAGCTCAATTTATACACAAATGAGCTGCAATTCAGCAGTGGGGAAATCCGTATAGAAATCTGTTAATCTGAAGCGACATCCAGCCCTTGCTTTGAAACAACATTTGAGCAAAGCTTTACTGATTGAGAGTAATTTTTACATTACACATTTTGCATGTGTATGTATACAACTGGACTTGACATTTATGTATATTGCATACAATCAACCATGTATGCCTTGCCTTATTCTTATCTGTTATGATAAATGTTTACATTCTAAGTGCATGCCACGGTGCAGTTTGAACCATTTCCGTTGAATGAGGCATATACTCTTGAGTTGTTGTCCGGAGTAACATAAGGGAAGCAGTGACATCCCCCTTTGGTTTGCTGCTATTTTAACATTGTGGTGTGGAACAGTGTAAGCAGAGAAGGTATGCACCCCTGAGCTGCTTGCTTTATTATGCATGTGCAGGCCCGATTCTGTCATTTCTATGCTCTTCCATTTGGACGCTGTGATTGGCTCTCTATGGCTCTGTGGGAGATTCTCTTTGCGGTGAGAGGTCGATCCACCTCCCTGGATGAGGACTGGTGCTGGTTAAGGTGAAGTCCTCATGTTAGTGCTAAGCCATTACATGTTTCAGGAAGGAGTTATTTCGCTTCATTCTACACAAGTAATGTCACACTAGAACTCTTATATGATAACGTTTCTTTTTGCTGGTACTGGTGCTAATGTGAAGACCACAGAAGTCCTGTTAATGCGTTGGTGTAGCTTAACCCAAGATCTCTCCACAGGCTTTACACATGTGGTCTGCCTTGCATACTATCTGCTTTTGTGAAAGAATACCACTCAGTGAATGGAGAGACTGCAGAAGATTATGCAAAATAGTGTGATTGGTTGAAGTCAGTGGGCCTCGAAGGTATGACATGAGGTAGCCTTTTAAGCGTGACACCCATTTCAGATTGGAGTAGCATCATGGGAGTTGTAGCCTTGGTTCAGGGTAAAGTGTAGTTGTCTGGATTTTTGTCTTTAGTTGTGTAGCTGTGACTCGAACATGACCTCTGAAGAACTTGTATTAGAGCCTAGAAGATCAAGAGATGTTCAGAGATCAAGTTTGAGTCATAACGACATCAAAATAAAACCATCAAAAGCAAGGAGACGCATTAACAGCACTCAGTGCAGATTGTAAAGGAAACGGTGTGCATTTTGTCACTCACGTTGTTCCCCGTGGTGTACAGGAGTCATGCAGAGATGATGGAGAGTAGGTGCCAGACTCTCACAGAGGCGGCCATTCTGAAGTGTTCCTGTGCTTTTCAGAAAGTGAGCTGCTCTACAGTCTCTCCCCATGCCGGAGGGCTGGAGCCACAATGCCAGGTGCTTAGCGAAGCTGGCGTAGGCCAGACAACTCAACTGGAGACACATTTCCGGGCCTGTCAGGGACTGGAATGTTGGCTTGGCAGCTAGAGTTGTGGCTTGTTGTATTTAGTCGAGCCACTAACAGTCAGGGCACTCCTACTTCTGACAGGTTGGACACCAAACTACTGAAAGACCTGACACCAAATCACTGATAGTCTGGACACTAAACAGTGTCTGGACACAAGCCTGACCCCAAATCAATGACTGACCTTGTCTCAAACAACACAGAGGAGTCAGTGCTAACCTCTCAGGGTACTGTGATGCTTGATGTTATTTAAGTTTCAGAGCCTGAGTGGGAGTGCATGTTTCAGTTCATACTGTAGGTGTTTTCATTATGTTGAAATTACTTTCTGGAGATAATTGTAAACACTAGCAAGTGACATGACTCATTACTCTGGTTGTGTGTGTGTGTGTGTGTGTGTGTTCATGCGTGTGTGTGCAGTCATGAGCAGCTTTAGTCGTGTTATCCAAACATGTGTATGTGCAGCTCTCACTCTCAAGTCTAGATCTATTTCAACTTCATTAATTATGTCAGTACAATGCCTTTTTCCATACATATATACAGTACAGCCATCCATCCATAATCCATCCCTACTGTACATACATACATCATTTCTAATTGAATTACCTTTCTCTCTCTTTCTCCCTCTTTCCACACAAACACACTCACATAGACAAACGTGCATGGACAGACTCATGCATTATGTGAGACAGGGAGTTGGTAATGTTGTTTTGTGCAAAGTGAATTAATGGGCTGTGGATATGATGTAATTGGTTCAGGAGACTGAATTCAACAAAGTGATTTTTTACTGCAAAATGTATTCTCAGGCAAAAAACAAAAGCAGCACCAGCCAGTAACACCATCTGGTAGCTTCTGAGTGTTGACAGGGGTTTGGAAAATCGTTTCATGATAACGGTGCATGCTGGTTAATCTCCTTATAGCTCACATCAGCCTGCATCATATGATATGGGTGAACATGTTTGTGCCTATATTGATCTGAGAATAAGCATTACACAAGCTGATCTTGATCCCAGGTTAAATCAATTCCAATTTGTTTAAGCTAAATTCAGAGCATATATGTAAGTATCAACAAAAATTAAACTTGAGAAAATATTTTTAATAAGCTATCTATCAACATATTTTTATTTCCCATTATTGCTAGAGTAAAGGGAAATTGTAAGAACTTATAATGAAACTTATATTAATGAACTTATAAAATGTCTCAGACTTATACACTTGTGTCCCCTGGCAATCAGTTTTCTGTTAAAAAGAGGTAACCTTGCTGCACCACCTGGCCTTTAGGTGAGTTCTGCATATAAGATTCACTGCCATATGTGTGCCTGCCTGCGTGTGTTTAACTCCCACTGTCAGCATGACTCAGAAGGTGAATACCACCTCTCACACACGCCAGCCAATCAGAGCGGAGCTGTCAGGTTGTCATGCCAGTACGGCTTTATTTCTGTGAATAAGAATATAAACCAGGGTGATGCAGTTATGCATACTAATGCGAGCGAACAAGCATATCCAAACATGACTTGTATCCCTCCCAAGAGGCAGCCATACTGTGCTACAAAATGGCTTTATGTTATTTAAACCTATCTATCATTAGAGATGGACTGAGTGAAAGCAAAATCTTTCTACTGCTGGACGTTTGCAGTCCAGACAAACTGAAGAACTGGCTGTAAAACTGCCCAGTTGATGAATATTGATATTTGTCACCAACATTCCCCATGCCAGAATAAAGTGTTCTGTCAGTCCTCACAAAAGTTAAATTTGACTACAGATGGCAGTTAAATGATAACTTTATGATTTCTCAAGAGCCAAGTTTTAATATGTAACCCCCTCCTTTCTCCTGTTTCAGTCATTGAGAGTTGGACTTTGCTGCACTGGGAGTGCTAAAGCTGAACATGCATTTCTCCAGTACACCTGATGGTGAATCACTGACTTATTTTAAACCATACTGGCTACAGTGTGCTACACATGAGCCAGCACCAATCAGCAGAGAGGTGTCTCCCACTGACAACAACGGGTAGCCTGCATGCACCTTGTGTGCGGTCACCCAGAGCCAGGTTGAACACTCAATTCTGGCAGGATAGATTAACCACAAACTACCTCAACTGTGGACTCACTGGTCATGGTTAGCTAATAGCATACCTCAGCTTGGAAGAGAAGAGATCTAGGCTGTAGGGATCTGTCTGCAAGGACAATTCCAAAGAGAGCCATTCCGATATAACCCCAAATTAGCACCTGTTCTCTCTTAAAAAAGTTTGATTTATTGTTACTCTTTTTGATTTTGAAGTGTGCTCAGTTGAAGTGTGTGCAAAACAATTTGGCTTTAGCGGTCTATTTTCAGGAGTAACATTTTTGAAAAGTACATTTACATCTTCAAATTACAATGTTAAAATGAGAATATCTTCAGTCATTTTTGTATTATTCAAGGTCAAGTTGAATGCAATTAAACATGGTATGCATTTAAAAGTCACAGAAAATATGGAGTAGGAGAGAACAGCAGACAGATGTTATAATTAACAAATTTTAAGAATGGGCACATGCTTATAGAATTAAATAGAAAGATCAGAGCCAACATTACTGTATGTTCAACTGCATCTTAATCCTGCATGCTAGAATAATCTGAGTTACTTTGAAACCATGTGTGGAAAATCGGAGAATATGACATATGGCAGTTAAGTTGCCCTTTTAAAGAGACAGCTCTAAAACATCATACAGTAATCTCTGTATTACAGATGATGCTCCTGTTTAAAATAGTGGATGTACATTCTTACATTTCTTGAACTGAACACCTACAATACCCTCTGATACCTTCAAAAGCAATTTCTGCATTTCCTGGGACCTGCTATAGGTCTCTAATCTTCTGTGTGCTGGTAGATATAGAGCTTTTATTGCTGGAGTTTCTGGGTAACATATTTGTGAAATGTGAAAGATGTATTTATTGTATTGTATTAGATCAGGGCTCCCCAGCTCTGTTACTGGAGATCCACCGTCCTGTAGGTTTTAACTCCAACCCTAACAAAGGGCACCTAATCACTGTTGTACGTCGCTCTGGATAAGAGCGTCTGCCTAATGCCATGAATGTAATGTAATGTAATTCAACAGGTTTTGTTGAGCTGCGAATTAGTAGATTCACACGTGGGAAATTAGGGTTAAATGAAAACCTACAGGATGCTAGATATTGAATAGACCCATGTACTTTAAGACCATGTATAAAATAAGGCATGTTAGATCAAAGAGGCCCACTGGCTGTGCATAGTTCCTTTGTACCCTCTTTCTAAGCCCTCTTTAATGTATGTTGCTTGTTATAACATGTAAAATCTCAGTCTAGGCTACAGCTGTGGGCAATTATACCAAGTAACGGAATGCATAAGAGGAAAAAAAAACAAATTATCTGTATTAAATAAAGATAGAACATATTTTTTTGTATAACTTTAAGAAATAATTATCAATAATGATAATATACATTTGAAAAATAATAATTAAAACAATAATCAGTAAAACACTAAGCCAGGGATCAGATTGTTATGATGTGGTGGAAATCATGTGTAATTGTTTACAGGACATTTGGCTCAAATATAGGATTGTCATGTGATATTCAGATACAAATTTGTCTGGAGAGGGTGCGGGCTGAATTTTGAGAAGAGGACATATCTGTTGTTGCCACTAATTGCAGTATGCATATACATGGAACCTGCGCTAAGCTCTCTTATTGTGAATTCTTAGGAAGGACAATGTTTCAGTCGCTTGTGTTGGTCTGTTTCAGACCATTGTTGCCTATCTATAGATGCTACCTTCACATTCCATTTATGCCTGGCTGGAACCACTGGGTTCCTTCTGAAATGTATCCCTTTCTGAGTGTCTTTATGTCAAGATGAGGAAAGGGGTTTGTGCATTCCAGTAGCAAGGGATTGGTGGTTGAAATCACACTCACTGATTCAGTCTGAAGAGAGTGTGAGAGAGACGCTCTGTTCACAGCAACTGTTGCTAGGGCAGGGCGTCCTTTCCCCAGCAACAGCCAAAAGCCGTTCTGTGTGAAGGCAAGAATGCTTTCAGTTTCTCCTCCAGCACTGTTTCACTAACAGATATTTTCAAATATATTTCTATTAGACAACACTCCTTCCCTGAATCTACACATAATGTGCTAATATAATTTCCAAAATGCTATTTATTGTCTATTTAGCAGTTTAAAATGGGAGTGGGTCGCACTCCCTCTAATGTTGCGCCCACAAGGAAACAGCCAAAGGTCTACACTGCCTACGCTGAATGCCAGACGAATGGCTGCTAGCTATTTACATTTTGATTTCCGTTGCACTTATATACAGTGCAGGTATTTGGACAGAGATATATATTTTGTTGTTTTGCCGCTGTTGTTTTGCTTTCTGCACATTGGGTTTGAAATAAAACAATGAATATGGGGCAACAGTGCAGACTGTCAGCTTTAATGTGAGGTGATCAGTGTAGAAATTACAGCCCATTTTATGCATAGCCCCGCCTTTTTGGGGAGCAAAAGTAATTGGACAGTTGGTGGCCCTGCTGTTCTTAACCAGTGTGCATTTGCATCATTAGTTCAAGCACAAGAAAGCTAAAAATAAAAGGTCTAGAGTTGAATTTAGGGGTGAAATTTGCATTTGGAGTCTGTTGCTGTTGTCTCTGAGCATGAGGACATATAGACAGTGGTGCTGATTTAACAAGTTAATTTATTTTACATTCCATGCCGCTTTAAGTTCATATCGTCCGCCTCCTACTCATCACGTGATGTATTTCGTTTTTTAAAACCGTGTGGGTCCCTGTTTTTCTGCCTCATTAAATTGCTTTACATTGTCATGTATTGATAGTCAGGTTAAGTTCACACATCTTAAAGCACACCACGCCACTGCTGCTGCTTGGTGTCAATGCAGCCATGATTACATGTCTGTCTACAAAAATTAAAATACAACGCTGTGCAGTTTCATAGCTGAATCTATGTGTTAAATTGTTTTTGTAATAAATAAAAAAACACTCTTACTGGAAAGGACAACAATGACGACGGCGATTGTTGTCGGTCTTCTTGCAGAATTGTCGTGTTTTCGCAGCGATGACAGTGTTTTGTGTTCAGATAAAACGATTGAGTGAACTAGGAACACGACTCAGGATGATGATAACTTATTCCTATACAAATGATGCATTATCTATGGAACGCTCATGTCACACGCATGCGAAGTGAGATCACAGTGTGGTGAAATGGTAAAAGCGGATTAGATGATAAACATATTTGCAACCTCAATTGCCAGATCATCTATAGGCTATTTAAGATGCGGTTAACGACCTGTTGAGGACATGCGTCTTCTTCACGTGGAAAAATATAGACGTTGAATGGATTTACCGCGTAAATCCTCCATCCATTTATGTGTCCGCTCATCCTCCTTGCAAAACGAAGCTAGATATCGCGATTCTGAACGGCTCTTTCCCTTACTATAACAACAAAAAGTAATTTTCAATAGGTGAGAATTAAGCGAATGTAACATGATTTAGCCGGGGGTGGGCTTTTCCATTCTGCCAGAAACAGGGGGATCGTGGGTTGGTGGTCTGTTCGTCTCTGCGATACACCCCTTCCCATCTGTTCTTAGTGCGGAGGGCTGTTTTCAGTTCACAAACCCTACCCCTTCTTCTTAAACACCTGCTCTGCCTTGGTCTAAAACGACTGAAAGCTTAACGTCTCTTTGCCCCTCTTACAGACAGCGCAGAATTTGCCCTCCGTTTCGGTGGGAGAGTTTACTCCAACACACTGGCTGCTGAGGCGTACAATGGACAGCGTTGGGAAGGAAAATTGATAATTTTCACGGAAGAGTAATTTGAATGAAATCACTGTTGACAAGCAGTCTCCGAGCAAAGCGGGGCGGGAGAGAGTCTGTGAACTAAGCGTCGAGGACTGTCCTAGGTCACTACCCGTGGGTGCTTCCTGGGAACCAAAAAAAAAATCAAACACCACAATCAAAAAAAGGGGGCTTTGACGATCTTACTGAGGGCTTTGTTAAATCGCGTACTGCAGCAACAAAAAGGCTAGCAACAATGGAAGAGAACATGGAAGAGGGACAGACACAAAAAGGTATTGTGGCCAAAGCAGCTTCTTTTTGTTTTGATTTATTAAATTTTATCACGCGTTATAGTTGCATTTCCTTCTTGTGGTACAAAGAATTTACGTAACCTCGGTACCATTTCACCGAGTAAATGCGAAAACGTGCACTAGGGTAGAATGGGGCACGGTGTTTTTTCCCTCTCAGGGATTGCTCGTACAAACCTTTTGTTTCCTCGCGTATAGTGAGACTGAGGTGGGAGCGAGGATTGTATTTTCAGCATCATCGGCTGATAGATATTTTTCTTTGTTTTAATTCAATTAATTGACATTTGACAAGTTGTCTTGGAGTGGTCTTGAGGAAATTGAATATTGCACCCACAACACGGCTGTTATGACCAAGTTTAAATAACCGGTATTGGTCTTTTGTGTTGTGTTTGTTTTGCCGAGGTTTAAATTAATCATAATTGTCTGAAAGGAGGGACTGTGTTGCGGGGCAAGCTAAATATGACATGATTAATCCGAATGTAAAGAAAAGACATGCATAAATCATTGTGAAATCATCAAACACGCATTTAAGAAAATACTCGGGACCATTCAAGACCAATTGCAAAAGCCGTTAGAAAAAAATCCCTTGCCTGTTTAGCTCCGTCACATCCCCGAGGCTACTCCTCCGCACCACGACAACATCTGCAAAATTTCATTCGAATAGCTTAAATAAACAAATAAATAAACCTACATGCCGATGGTACTGGGTAAACTGGAATAGTAACGGTGACGTTGATAGTGCTACTATCTATCATTCTCTGCTTGTCTTTGACTGCTAGCCTACGTTTGCTTATTAGACCTGACCCACTTATGAAAAAGACTAGCTTTAAGCATGCAGAATTTTAGTTTTATCCAGAGTTTCCTTTGCTGACTGCCAGAAGGATAAATTAAGACCGCAGCTGTCCAGTGGCCATATGTCAAACAATTTAATATGGTAAAGCACATATTAATGAAACCTGTCAGAGAGCGTATTGGTGGTTGGCTCTCACGGTTCATTACCTATAAAATACTCATTGACTTTGGAGAACCAAAAGGATGTATTGGTATTTTGGTGGAGGTGTGCGAGCGCGCGCCTGCGTGTGTTCTGCAAAAGAAGCTAGTCCTGTGGGTACAGCCACTGGAGTGTCCATTGGCAAATATTCAACAACACCAATGGTGTAACAAGGCTTCATTTCTATCGGGGGTTACATTTGAATGAGCATTTCGTTATGTTCGAAGGTCTGATTCACAATATGAAAAAATACAGTATTAAAAGATAATGGTGCTTTGGAAAGGTTGATGCCTTGAGATACCAGGATGCCATGGAATGGACCAAAATGCAGCGATGGTTTCTCCTTGCGCTGTTTTCTAATTTAATTAACACGCTATTGGTTGGCCGCAAATTTAGATTCAACAGAAGCATCAATGCAAATCTAGTTAATAAACAGTTGGGCTGTGGAATTGTTATACGAGACGCGACATGGCAAGCATTCCAGCAATACAAAGGGAAAGGGGGCGATAAGGAGTAGAGACGTTGCACCCCCCACCCCCCATTCTATGTTTTTGTTGTGGGTGGGAGGGGGTCTAGCTGTAATGGCGCTGATTTCTGTAGCAGAACAGGGTTCACACGCCCAACTCCCGCCAGCTTTCCCCACGGTGCGAACGGGCTCGCCTGCCCATCAAATCTTCATAACACATAAATAAAACATCCATCTTTAGCAGATGGCAGATAGCTTCGGATTCATTTTTTTCCTTTAGTACTCTTAAATGAACCGACAGATGAGACTCCGCAGAAGGCGTTCCCTTGGACCCCGATCCTCCTGATGTCCAGGGGGACCGAAAGACTAATACTTGTTTACTATGGGCATGATGATTATGATGATTATGACAACGTTGACGAAAAAAACTGTTCGATTTAACTTGTATGTATACGTTATTTACGCGTCGACTTAAACGCCAACCTGAAAATCTGATTTGACTGATTAAATGCCTCAAATTATTTAATTTCAGAAATTGTAAAGGTGTTGATATTGGTAATAGCTTGCATTATGAGATGCCTGTCCTATTTTTTAAAATCTTTGCATGAGGCTAATTCTGAGATTATTGTAATATTCAGAGCTGGTCTCCATATAACGAAATATAATTTCCAAGCTCCCTGTTTTGTGTACAAGGAATCACTGCGTATGGCAAAAATATGGTTTTATCTGGTTTATCAATTGTAAATATAACAAAAATATATATCGTTGATACAAGCTAAACTAAAATTTAATATTTTCATCAAATGCATGAGAATAAAGGAATGGATTCGCATTTGTATTTAATCGTGGAAAATTGGCAGAATAATGCTATCTTCCTTCAACGTCAAGCACCTTTAACTTAATATCTTGGCACCAGATAAGGAAAAGGCTGGTATTGTGGATACAGTTGAAGTCACAGCCTGTCAGGTCTTCGGGCAGGACTTGTTCAAAGGAGTCTGTGTTTTCCTCCTATGGCGAGGCAGACAGAAACTAATACGTAAAACCAAACTGCATATAGTGGCTGTTTTCATGTGTAACAATCTCTACATCTCTCTGCCTGTCTGTCTGCCAGCATGAACTGTAAAACTGTCAGGGAAAATACACAGTGTACACATATCACTAGAAAACCAAGAATGTTAGCAAAATAGGCAGTAACTATGTTAGCATAGGTTATTCAGCATCAATCTGCAAACTAGTGTTACAATGTAGGTTTACCAGAGTAATTGTTGCCAATGTGCAAATTGAATAATACTAATTGAATAATACTGATATACAGGAGCAACAGCATTCATCTTGAATGCTTTGAAGTTGGTTGCTTGGGGCTGAAGTAGTGTAAGAGTGGCTTTATTGAGTAGACCTTTGTAAAGCACGTCAACATTTATTCAGTGCAGAAAGATGGCTTACCTTCCACAGGCCATTGGCCTTTAATTATGTTAATGATTTTAATCATCTGTGTTGCTGGAAATAATTGTGAGCTCTCACAAGGAGGCCAGGCTTCTTATAAAAGCACATTTATTTAGTGCTCATTTGTACAGTGCTGATCACGACCCTGTGTAACAGTAATTAATGTGGCCTGTGGCCTCAGAAAGTTCAGAGATTTTAATGCCTATACTCATTAAGTGGGGAGAAAATACCCACAGCTGAAAATAATGCAAGCCATGCAATAAAGCAAAAGTGTATGTATCGTAACCATGCACAATTCTTATTGATTATATTACAAATATATCTATTTATTGACACATTGATATACTCAGCTGTAGCACAGGTGAAAGGAGTGCTGTCCATAGCACTGTGGCATAGATGAATCATGTGTAGTTCTGCTGCTCAGGTGAGATTGGTACTGTCCATGGTTCTGCAATGCCACTGGTTTTGTGCTCCACTGGTGGGGTAGGCCACAAGGCTTCACCATTATGTGTCACAAGACATTGCAGCATGTATTTGCATGTGTAGCTCATGAAACATTTCTATAATGAAGTATTGACATTGTAATTAGTTTCTGTGATTCATCATAAGCTGTAGCTACTGTATGCAGGCCAGGGCATTGAGCTGAAGGCTTGTGGGGGAGACTAGGGGGAAACTCTTTAAGCTCTTTAAGCCCCACCCTTGGACATCCCAGCCTTTACTTCCGTAGGGCTAATAAGACTACTATGACATCACCAGTAGTGGTTATAATGTTAGGATCAGTTAGATTTGAATGTAGCATCTGAATTGAAATGAAAATCAGGTTATACATATAGTATCTGGAGTGAAAGTATTTTCAGTGGAATGGTTATAAATCACGTGTGACAGAATAATCACTGTTTGTATCAAAATGAAGGCATTGACCCACACAGCAACGATACATCACTGTCAAGAACTCATAATTATAAACATAACTGCTCTGAAAGATTCTTTTTTTTTTTTTACAGAGTGTTCTGTATTTCTCAGAAGAAAGTCTATAATTTTGTAATAGCATATCAACGTTTATAGATGCAATGAGGGAAAGAGCAAACAAATGAAGCAAATTATTGAATTTAGCTCAACAATTTTTTTCAGGGTGGCTCAAATAACTAACAGACCTTCTTTTTTTATTTTTTTGCTACAGCTTTTGCCATGTTCTGTCACATAATGCATTTTTAATGTTGGGTCTGAATGCTGCAAGTATTTCATTGTCCTTGGTTTTTTTGGAACAGATGCACTTATTCATGAAAATACTGCATCAACAGAGTGCATGTTGCACTTTATTTATCCTAACCCCACCCCATACACGTTGCCTCTGTTTTATATATAGGTTTTACATTTTTCACTTTTGAAAGTGAGTATTTATTTGAATGTGCTGGGATATGACTAAATTACACATTACATGAAACATTCCAAGAGAAAGGAGCCACTGGATTATGCCCAGATTTCCTTTCACTGAACTAAGGGTCTTAGATATTGCTTTCTAAAAAACAAGAAAGGTGGTTACAAGCATTATGGAGCTCAGGATCAAATCAACCCTGGTATTGTTATTGCCCTCAGGGGACATACTCAACATCTACTTCATGAGCATCTAACAGTGCGTCATTTAGCATAAAAACATGCACTGCGTGAATGAATAATGCAAGGCGGAAGGGTTGTTTCACAATTGTCAAGCCTAATGGGGCTAATGTTTACTTGGCTTCCGCTATTTTGAATTCTTAATTATGATTATTACTGTGTTATTGCAGGACACAGGTACACTTATGGTGGCATGGTGACCTAGACACTGCAAACTGTGAGATTTAAATGCAATTCACAAGTGTGATTCTAAATCATCAGTATAGCAAAGTAAATATAAAACAGATTTTATTCACATCTATAACCAGGCAAGGAGCTCAGGCTATGAGCTGTCTGGTCCTGCATGGAACTATTCAGTATGAACCTAGAAACATTTCAGAAAAACCTGGAATGTGAATGAAGCCATACAGATGTAAACCCCATTTGGCCAGCAAAGTTGTGAAACAGCACATCCGGAAGATGATGTTTGGTGTCTTTTTAATTGTATTGTGTTCATTTTTATCAATGCCCTTTACTCAGGTGTCGATTAGGCTATACATACCTCTTCACATGGCACAGATGCACTAATTCAAGTTTATACATATATTTAAAAGCACAAGTTCTGTCAGGAAAAAAATCATTGCTGTTTTATTGGTGTGGTCTTTGCCCAATGAATAGTTTGGCTGCACAAACACATTTCCCAGAAAGGTTGCTATGTAGTGGACTATGTACTTAAATGTAAACATTAAACTTCAATTTTATTACCAAACATACGCTACATTTTTTAATTGCGTGATTCAATATTTAGAAGCTAAAAATGTCCTGTGTTCTTGCTCAGTTTTGGGGGAGAGACAGTACACACACCCAGCCAAAAGAAGATGGCGGCAGAAAGAAAGCTCTTCCCTTGAAGCTGTCAGTTTCTATTCTGGGCAGTCAGTTGGTCCTCTGGACACAGTTTTGTGAGTGCCGGGTGTGAAGTCTATCTGGCCTTTTTTCAAGGTTTGGAACGCTGGACATCCCCATGGCCTCTGAGTGTGATAACACCCAGGAATCAATCAATCCTCTTTTTTCAGTCTGGCAGGAATCCATTCTGTTTACATCAGAGGAAGAGAGTGAATTGTACATCTCAATTATTGTTACCTTTGGAGAGATTATCAAAGCTTTCATCATTGGTTCTTTAAAGGTAGGTACCGGAGGTTGTGCTAATCTTCTATGGTTAGCACCAGCCTTAAATACAGCGACTCTTGGACCAGCATTCATCATGTCATAGTCGGGGTCACTTGAAACATAATCCATAGCGTGACATCAGAATTGGATTGGTGGAGAGCACCCACTTTGGATGGAGGGACCAGCCAGACTTTGGATCAGGCACAGCTGATCCTCAGCAAGGATAGCAGGCGGCCTGAAAAGCGGGTAGTTTCTTTTCCGTTACCCAGCATGGACCGAACAAATGCTGCAGCCATGTCTTCATGCTCTAAACAGTAATGCCACAGTTCCACACAACTGTGTTGGCATTTATTTGACATTCTGAATATTTTAAGCATGAGATAATGAGGTGATCACTGGGGTCAGAATATTACAGCTTGTCAGTTACCAAAAAGTGTACAAGAAACTGAGACAGTGCCATGGCCTTTCTCATCAATAATGGAGGAGGACAGCTTCAGAAACAAAAAAAGTGAGTGAGTGACTGAATACAAATCTTTGGTTTTCACTAACCGGGGAGATTCACAGTGCTGGGGATGAATGGGAATCAGATAATTGAAGCATTCAATCTCAGTAGCCAATAAATTCATTTTTAAATAAAATGAATGGAAATTCACATCACAAGTTTCTAAACTTCATCAAAAGGGAGCCAGGCTTGATGGTAGAAGGCCATTTGAGGAACTGGGCAGATTTTTGGGGGGGAGTTAGTGTTCCTTATGTTCTCATCTTCTGAATTGTTCTCACATCGATTAAACACATACGTTGATTCACACTTAAATTCATGCTCAGCAATGACCAATCAACAATACATTGTATTTGCTTGATTTGTTATAATATTTTCTGTGTATTACTTATTTAATTTATTCCAATGTCAAAGTTAAGGACAAAGTGCTAAATGTATCTGACCTGTGTCCAAAACTGTTTGTTGGTAAGGGATGTAGCCAAATGTGTCTCAGTCAAAGCTGGGATATTGTGTTGTATTGACTAATGAGCAGCCATACTCAAGAGGCTATTTCTTAATGTGAAGTTAAGCTGCAATAAATTGGCAATAACCACTGTGTGCTCACCTCTCACCACCCTTTTAACACTGGAAAGCTTGCGGTTCGGGAAGTGCCCTAACTGCTTCCCTGGAACATGCCTTCCATTTCACTGACAGTCCAGGGCCAGCGTGATTGCTCGCAGTCAAGTGACACGTAGCAAGAGCAAATTCTGTTTGGTCTAATCTGATTCAGCTGTCACCTCTTTTGCCACACTGTGATTGATGAGCAGTCATTGCCTTGTGAGACCTTTAATCATATATGGTGGGTGGGGCTCTTTCAGACCCAGTCTCAGTTTGGCACCGTGGTGTAGGTGTTCATGAATGCATAACTTACGCATAATGCATAAGTCAGGCAGTTATTAGTGGCATGCAGGGAAAAGCATAGCCTTCAGACACAATTATTTGTGAATGAGGGAAAATATGGAAGCCATTTTAATTCATGAACTGCTTGATTTTTACACCATTATTCTGGTTTAAGGAAATGGCTTTTGCCTCTAGTCTGAGAGGTCTAGTGTGTGTAATAATTTTCAGATGAAGTGTGATATACATTAAAAATACATAATCGGACAATAAAAAACATATTCCGAGTGGGTATCAGTGCTATTGCATTTTCCGTTCCTGAGGGGTGACTGGCAGGATCAGCACAGTGCTAAAGAAACAGGACCTCCTGTTATAAGTGTCGCTGAAGTGTTCGGTTTGACAGGCAGATCTGAAAATTGTTTTAGGGATGCATGCTAAGCCGCTACTGCCCGGGAGTATCAAATGACATCACAAGACTCTCCAGCAAAAATCCCTCATTTTTATCCAGGAAAGAGTAAATCATTTCCTTTCAGGAGAGAACATACATAATCCTGGGAAATACAGTTATGATGCTGTAAACAGAAGAATGTTATCCATGAATATACACAGTATAATATAAAATTGTAAAAACAATATTAACAGTGATGACTACATCTATAAATTACCAACCTTGTATAATCATTTCACTGTCAAGTGTAATCAGACTCATTCTACTGTATTATATAGGGTCTATCAATGACAATGACACAAAGTGTGTATGTGTGTGTGTGTGTGTGTGTGAGAGAGAGAGTATAGAGATAGTAGAGAGAGAGAAATTGTGTCACAGGGTCAGAGAACAGCAGCCATATTTTAATTTAAGAGGGCCATTAAGGCTGGACTTGTTTTGGTTAATGGGTCAGATAGATTTTTCCATCTGGCAGCCGTTAAACATTGAACAAGCAGGGGACAGTGATGGAGGCATTATGAGTGTTTGGGAGCTGAGCTGCTGAGTGGCACAGCGATGACATCTGGATTCTGCCTGGCCTCTGTGAGCAGGGCTCTCTTCAATGCCCCGGCAGACTATCATCCTTTTGCCACAGCCATAATCTATTACGGAGTCAAAGGTTTACACTGTGCCACATCCCTTTTAATCCCTACACTTCTGTACTATAAGCACTCTAATAATCAACCGCATCTCAGCACAAAAGCCTTAGTAATGAGGCATTTACTGATGAGCCATAGACACGTATATACTACAGCCTTAAGGCACCACCTTACTCTTTTGAGTCAGTGCTGTATACCAAGGGTGACCCCCACCCAGAAACAAAGGCATCCAGGGGACTCACATCATAGGCTAAACATGGTTATATATAGTTTTATGTAATTTATCAAATGGATATATCATCATTGTATATCAAGACTGGCCAAGGAGCCCTTACAAAGGCCTTCAAAGCCCCTAGTGGTCTGTGGACCCCCTGTTGAAAACCCAGGCTTCATACTGTAGTCTTACACTACCGAGTAATAGCTTTGCATATTAAAGTCATAGCTTTAACCACAGCATTCCTGTGTTAATGTGTGATAGATGAGACACAGGTTTCCTTAAGGAGACAGGGGCTTACATGGCAGCCTTCTCTTATTAATGAGTAGCGGATTTATGCTGCTGTACAGTCTTATGTTATTAAAGAGATACAGGCTTTTACAGTGGCTTTACCGCGTTAAGCAGTTTCAGGTTGACATCTCACAGGGCAAAGAGGCTAGAGGGAGGTATAAAAATGCTCCGGCCATTTTCTTTTAGCTCAGTGATTTATATCACTAGCCCGCTGATTTAAAACGCCATAGAGTCAGCAGACACGTCTTTGGAGGGCAGGCCCTGTATGTGTTTGATGAGTAGGTGGCTCTTTCTCCTGCATTCCTCGGTAGATGAAGTGAATCAGGTAACTGTCCGGTGGAGGAGTATAGATCACCCTCCTGCAGCCGGCGTGTGTGAAAGATCATTTTAGTCGGGGCAGAGGAGTCGCCCCTGCCTCCGGGTTTAATGACACTGTTTCTCATAAGGCTGGCCAAGCGGTTATGCATTGCCGCACGACCCATAGCTGATGCCCCCATTCATTACCAGAGAGGGAAACGACCCCTGGAGCAGGCCACAAAATTAAATCATGCGCCCCGCACAGGATATAAAACCTGGCCAGCGACAGTCCCAGGAAGTAGTACTTTCAGAAGTGTAGCAAACACAAAAAGAATGGCGCACTGAAGATGCAATAACACAATGGCTTTAATAGATACTGTATTTTGTATGAGCAGCATGTAATGCAGAATATGGTTTGTGGTTCTTGACTCGTTTGTTGCCTTGTCACATTTGTGGCGGAGTTGTAGTTCGGCAGTTCAGCGTGGAACACAAAGGGTTATTGTCTTGCTGCGGGTGCGGTAGTTGTGTGTGCGGCCGGTGTTGCAGTCTTTATTGTCCCCCAGTGTCTATGTTAATAGGGCGGGCTCCATTTGCATGTGCTGCTTTCTCTGTGCGCCCGCACCATCCCCCCTCCCCCCAGCTGAGCCCAATCTGTCTGCCTTGCCCAATGGTCTGGCAGGCCCAGCCTGGGCCTCTCCAGGGGATTTATCCGGGAGGGGCATGGGCCAAAAGTTAAAAACAAAGAAAGATTTTTTTGTGCTCCCAGCATCGTATAGTTGGTGACAGTTTCTTTGAATGAATGGCTTTGCAAAGAACTCAATTGCTATCATTTACTGTTATTTACAATGCTGTGTTGCATGTACAGAGAGACAGAGAGGTGGAAAGAGAAAGCGAGATAGGGGTAGAGAGATAGAGAGTGTTTACAGGAACAAATAAACAATGGACCTTCAATCCATAATAATGTTCCGAAAAGAAACTAAAAACAGACAATAACCAAGAATGATTAAATCAAAATAAAACCACAATAAGAGATGGAGATAGAGAGAGACAGAGAGAGAGGGAGAGAGAGAGATGGAAAGCTGGCATAATGAGGCAGTGTAGCTGCAGCAGGGCTTTGGCTGTGAACACGCCTGCATTCTTAATCAGCCGTCACCTGGAAGGCTGCCTATGTCGTGATCATCATTATCAGTCCAATTTCACATCCAATCTGCTCGCCTCCACTAGTCACTCATCTTTACTCAGGGTTGGTGATGAGGCCGGCCAATCTCTGTTCATTAGTCAGATGGGCCAGGTGCACTTTGCTCTCCACAGTACTCAAGGCAATCAGCACCTTACACTCGCAAGTCACAACACCAAAAGGGGGATTATTTGTTGAAACCTTAAATCCAGAAATGTCAGGACTATATTTCAAACATGTAATAATATACAAAATTTGGAAAAGTATATCAGCTGTTGGCTGTCCAATTGCATGTTTTAAACATATTTCATGGAGTGAATTACAAATTTGTACCTGTCGTCAAACATTCTACAATACACCAATGGAGTCGCACTGATATTAGCAGTAGCCTAATGTATTTTGTTATGTAGGCCATGTAGTGTGGTGTGCATTCAGCTGCTGAATATGTATAAGTTATGATTTCATTAAGAAGGCAGGCTGAGGAGGGGACCTAGGCCTATAATGAAATCATACAGCTTAAATCCTCTTCCCCATACCCCCCCTCCCCCACCTGCTAAATCCCGAGGTCACCAGTAAAATCTGCAGTCAAAGAACGTCAGTCATTGGGCACTCATATTTCACAATATACTGAAGATGTCTTTTTCTGTGATAGAAAAATATCTCATTCAGAATATCTCAATATGAACACTGTTCTGAAAACATTTTTTTTCTCACCAAGTGTAAAGAGCTAAATTTCACTGCATAACTACTCCCTTTTCAGAGTTTCAGTCTGAGAGTTACTATAGTTTCCGTTAAACTGTTTTTCCCCTGTTGATAATTATGTAAATATTGAGCATTAGCAGTGAGGCTAATCACTATTAAAAGCAAGAATGCCAAACAGATATTTTTGTTCTTACTGCTGGTTTTGATGCTCATTGCTGAGCATCATTGAATTCCCAGATAAGTCCACAAAAGACATGACCAGGTCCTGTCCTGCCAGGGTTGGCAGATAAACGGGAATCTGACATCTTTATTAAAGAAGTTAAACCAGTTGCAAGCTTTCTGGGAAACAACTGCTAATCTTGCAACAGAAATACTTTAGAAAATATATATAATGTCCATAGGCCCAAAATACCTGATTAAATCGAGCTGCAGTGCAGTAAAACTTTGTTTTTCACTTCACATTTAAGCTTGTGTAGAAGTTTCCCATCAGGACTCGGGAATAAGGGAAATGTGCAGATGATGTGCTTGATTGAATGGAGACTACAGCCCTTGTGACTGGAGGGCTTAGCAGACACAAAGAGCTGCATTCCCACAGCTGTGAACCCAGTGAACATGCAAGTCTACGCACTCGACCAATAAGCAAAATAGCTTTTAAATAGCATTCAAAGCTACATCTATTTGTTAGTTACCAAAAATTATGCCGGAGAACAGTTTAACAGGCCATTTGGAATGAACTACACAAATGTGGTATTCATACAGTATACTCATATATTAATATGTCCAGGAAGGGAACAGAAATGGCACAGTCATTTGCAAAGTGTGATATATTTATTTGAATGTACAGCTTGTTGGTAGAACAGTAGACAACTGTTTCAAACCCTTATACAATAGGTGGGCAAAGGGTCTTTTGTATGAGGATTACCAGGCCTGTCCTTTAAAGCAGTCTTAGCCGTATTAGGCCACTGACATTGCGCAGTCTTCCTGGAGCTGTGTGTTGTAGCAGGGCACAGTGCTCTACTTCCACCCCTGACCGTGTGCCCTTTAGCTGCGCCCTCCTGTCCCATTCCACCCACCCCTCATATCTCTGCCCATGACTAGCTCGGGCCAGTTCCACAAATTGTTCTTCATACTTGCTTTTATCCCTATTAATAGCAATGAATCAAAACTACGCGTATTTCACGTGTGACCTTAAACATAAACATTGCTCATGGTGCTCATGGGTCAAGTTACGCACCTTGTTAAAAAAGCATGCTACATGCTTTCAGTGTGAATGTGCATAATGGTCTTTTTTGTTATTAATCTAGTAAGACATGTTACTAAGATAAGAAAAAGATGCTTGTAGGGGGATATTATTGGGTGTCATGAGTTAATTGTTTTCACAGGTGCATTAGCAGTAAACTGGACTCAGCTATTGCATTTTATCCTGAAAATCAATGTTTGATCTTACAGACCGGAGCCTTTGCCTAACTGCCCCGGAGCACAAACTTTGTAATGTGTCCGATTCACTATTGTCCCACTGAAATTGTTGACGTACAGTAAGTGGGTCACTGCACTCAAGTAGAATTTGCACCGTTGGTTGGCATGGCAACCCTGCTGGTCGATTAAACATGCGCAGATGATTTGGGAGCCCGTAGAGTTCAAAACCTGCTGGATTCAGGCGGGCTAGGAGTGGGTTTGTAGAAGGAGCTAAATGTAAAAAAAAACATAAAAACCCTTCCCATTTTTTTAATCTGTGGGCCAGGCCGTAAAGACTCACAATCTCTTCTCTTGGTCTTGCTGAATTATTCTGTACTGATGTTTATAGACACTGCTGTGAACAGTTATGGTTTGTAATTTGACCAATTGCTGTTGCCATGTTTGAACTGTACCTGAAGATCACCAATTACTGTCAGAACTTGATGACTTGATGATGACATCAATGTACAGCAAAATTTAAACCATCATTTTCATATTATTTTTGACCCAGTTGCTTCTGGGGTGGTTTTGTCCAGGTTTATAGTGTATTGTACAGCCTCCCCAGTTCCTCTGACCCATTGTCCACACAATGCTGTTGATGTGTATTCATGTAAATGAGATACAGGCAGGTCTCTTTGTCTCTTAATTGCTAGTGTGCCACTCTTTCTATAAAGCACCTCCTCTTTTCTTTCCCCCAAGAGATAACCATTAGATAATTGTGACCTTTGACCCCATTTGGATTAATGTAGAGACTAATCCCCCTGTTTCCCGTTTGCGGCCTGGCAGATGGGATGGGGATCGGAGGGGGAAATGAGGGGACGTCGAGAGGGACAGGGGGAACCCCTTTGTCATGGGGGCAACACCTTCTTTTGCTCTGAAGGAGATGTGTCACTGACATCAAAGCACAGATTCAGATTTGGGTCATGTTAAAATTAGAGACAGGATCTCTACGCACTTTGTGTCGTTCTGTCCTTTGTGTGCAGAACAAAGTCATAGCATAACAACCAGATCCCTCGCAGTAAGAAACCCGCGAAGTCATTTCAACTGCATTGTAAGGAAAAATGGCCACCGTAAAAGCTTGCTTGGCATTTAGCTGGTGGTTGTATTTCAACGCAATTTATATGTATTATGGACAGACATTAAGATCATCTGTTCATCACGGATTAAGCACAGATTAAATATGGTTGTTTCTTTTTTTGTGGTGTTATACTGTATGTACTTTTGACCCAGCAGCTGGGAAAAAACAGTTTTCAGTGTTCTAATTTTGAGTTGAGTACATCTTGTCCCCTTCCAACACAGGACAGTCTCACAACATCTCTGCTATGCTTTGACAACACTGAGATGTTGCCCTGAAATTGCAGAAGCATTGCAGAAGCCCCAGTTCATGTTTGCACTCACTGGCATTAAACCACTCACAGCAAATATTACCCTGTCACTGTTTTCAACATCCCATTGACTCTGATCTACCCACCGCCAGCCTACCAGGAAGTAGCGCTACAGTCAGAGAGCTACGCCGGCGAATCCCTTCAGCCTGCTCTCTTCTGAGGGAAATGGCTAAATGAGGCAGCGGGCGAAGAATGAGGCTGAATTATTGATGGGCTCTGAGGCACCTCTCAGAGATGCACTGAGCAGGAGCTAAATTATGGATGAAACATCCAGAGCTTTCTCACTCAACTCACCATTTGTTGTTTTCGATAGTGTATGCTCACAGGGGCCTGCCGAATAATTAAACCACCGCGGAAAATAAAGTGGACGATAAGTTTCCCACCGAGCGTTCCTCGGACTATCAGCACCTGTCGAAGACCAGACCGAGATCCGGGATGACTCAATCAGTTCACTGCAGTGATTACCTGGGGAACATTCCGGGTTGGCCTTGGTGAACCGCTGGCTCGAGAATTGGAGAGAGTCACATTGTTTTCTTATATGAAGTTCCTGCTAAACCATCAGATGGTTGGTGGAGTTAAGGTGATGGGGGGTGCAGCAGAACTGAACACGAGACATCACTACTCCCATGGCGCTGGCTTGTGGTTTCCTTGAGGTGGGAGCGGGTGGGGGAGGGGGTCTTCGAGACAGCCACAATGCTCTAGTGCAAATCGCAATCTCCGTGGTGGGGGAAAGGTCACGTGTCATGTGATCTTTTTTTATATATTCTGATTCACACATTGGTGCGTCAGTCTTTGTGCTCGACTGACATTTGTATCAGACCCTGCAGGGAGCTCATCCCCGCCGCACAGGGTTGGGAGGCAATCTGGGTTAAGCATTTCTGCAAACCCCCTGACCCGCTGGTGTCACCGGAGGTCCAGGGTTCTCCCCGACACTGCGCTGTGCAGCTGGAGATTTAGTGGGCTGTTAAAGTCGGGGACGTTAAGGGATTTGGACAGTAAGGAGCGAGCGATGGGGGTTGGTGGGTTTGGGGTGGGACATTGATTCTATGACCGGGTTTCATCAGCAGCTGTGTTGCATCTCTCTGGGGACCAGCTGCTGAAGTGGTTTCCACAGAGAGCGTTTACAAGGGCACTCGGAATGTCAGCGTGGCTCCCTGCTTTCCAGGACCATAAAGGACAGTGCACCGTGTTTTTGTCTACTCCCATCCTAGGTCTGCAGTAGAGCTGGGGTCTTGATAATGGCAGTGGTCAGGCTCAATAACACTTGATCCTATCACACCACTTTGTGGTACAACTTTGTGTTTTCCCCCTCAGACTTATAAAAAAATTCCATTAAAACGTATGGTCTTGTAACTCCCTTGCCCTTACATAACCACGGTTTAAGTCTTTCGCTGGTGTAGCGAGAGGCCTGCTCCTCAAGTCTCAAGTGTTTTAATAAAAGATCTGGTGGGATAAAACCCCCAAAACAACAGGAAGCTCTTCTCACTGTTAATATTTTGGTTTGCATTGAAAGGTCTTTACCACCTTATGTCTCTGTGCTCCCTCCCTGGTGAAATTATGGTAACTGACACAATTAATTAATTCTCACACCTTTTAATGACCACATAACATTGGCACCCCAATCCAGCATTCAGCAGTAGTCAGGGGATGCAGCCAGTGCACGCAGTGTGGTGTGCAGTGGCCTTGTGGGAAGTGTTCTCTCTGGTGAATTGATTCTATTAGAGCGTTGTGAAGCTCACTCCAGTCAATTTCAGATCGCTGCTTTGCTTCGCGCTTTGCATTTTTCAGCAAGTTTCATTTTTGAATCAACCAATACCCGACACGCCCGTGTCCCTTGAGATGCCCAGGTGATGTATGGGGCTGCGTTGTGTGTGTGAGCTCCCTAAGCCATTGTTCTACTACGCCTCCTGATTGTTCACACACCCATACCCGCCTCAGCCTTTATCAAAGCCCACAACATATTTTTCTCTCATAAGCCTTTCATCATAATGCATCACAGGTGGCTGAATATTATTAAAATTTCCTTATTTTCCCATTTCTTCATTTTTTCTCCTCCCTTCATTGGTATAAGTGCATCAAAAATAATTGAAGAAGTCATAGTTGGAGCTGGAGGCAGTCATATCAGACCCTCACAGCTTGCTGTACTGGGGATCATTTCTAGAATTTTTATACAGTTTGCAGCCTGATTTACCAAACATTATTACAATGAAGCAACCGGTTTTACATTCCTAATGAATTACACGGCAGCATATGAGCTGCCATTTAATAGACCTGCCTTTTATTGAAATGAGAGTATGTTTGCATGCATGCGTGTATCTGAGAGTTGTTGCATTGTCATCTTTATCATCAAGTTGTCCACATGATTAACATTTAAATGATTATAACATTAAAATATGTTGAACTAAGAAAATCCATTAAATGTACTTGTGGTTGAATGTCAAAGATTTTTTTAGTTCAGTATTCTTGAAAATGTTTTTGCCTTTTGCGTTCTTTGCACATCCACATCTTGTTGATGTAAATGCCTCATTTATATTTTTAAAGCATCACTGCTGCAATAAACTGCACCTTATTTAATCTCCATGGAGAAAACTGCATGAGAGGTGATTGTTTTAAAATGATATCCATACACACATGCACACATACACACACACAAGGTCAAATCGCACTGTGCCTTTGCATCTGTGTGCTATTATGAGATTACCACTCCCACTACAAGTGGTAGAAATGGACATTTCATTGACTTCTCTTGCCAAACAGCTCTCAGTGCTGATTCAATTACGCTGGAGCTGTGGTGATCTCTCTCTGTGTGTCCATTTGTGTACATATCTCTGTGTGTATCTGAACACTTTAAGTGGTGTCAGCAAGTGTGTTAGTAAGTGGATCCTAGGATGGTATAGATTATGCTATAATATGTTTGGTGTAGTTACACAAACACACATTTGGGAAGGCTTGTGCGACTTTTTAGGCCATCATTATGTGTCCCTGCCTTTAGATTGACTCTATTATTCCTCTATATCCCCCATCAGAATTAATGATGTCACTGGACAGCCATCTCATCGTTATATTCCAGTCTCACACACACCGGACATCAAGCAGAAACACACTGGAGAAACACACTCTCAGCCTGATGGGTCTCAGAATGCCTTCACACCCCATGCTCCTGACAGGCCTACATGATGCATGCTCACACAGGCCTCTGCGCGCAGATTTGGAATCGAGAAGTATGGGGATATCACTGCTTTGCATAATGAAAAGGGTCTCTCGCTAAAGCAGTTAGCCATTTGCTTCCATGACCATGGTTACAAAGATGGACACAGCAATGGCAGCTGTGTGCCTGTTAGCAGTTAGCTTATGCCATTCCGGTTTTTGATAGAACCCTATGGGCATGTGGATGGGCATACTTGCTCTGACTGCTGTTGATGCTGGCAGAACACTATTAATTACAGCCAATGAAAAGAGTCTAGCATCATGGCATCAATACTTGGGGAAGGGTTTTTCAGCATCTGTGACTGAAGTTAATTACCCAGCCACTCACAAGCTTAATGAATACAATCTAGGATATGTATTTACCTAATGGGCAGAGGGTAATAAATAAAGGAAAATGTGATATATAATCGGTTGATTTAGCTGACATTTATTTGGCTGTGGGGGCTGCTATTGACATATAAATGTTCCTTGATGGATGGGCTGAATATCTCTCAGCAGCAAATAACCCTCCTCCTGGCTGGTCGCAGGACTCTCACAGGAACAGTAGAAGAAGAACAGTGTCTTCATGTTCCCGTGTTCCCACAGCATTCACCTGCCTATTCACCACTCAGCTGTCTCCACATTGCATCACTGATGTGAATTTATGGGTTTTAATAAGCCTGCCTGTTTCATAAGCTCAGGTTGAAGATGGCTTTGCTACACCGCTCTCAGTGGTAGGTGTTGAATAACATTGGGTACATGTCCAACCAGATTGTCTCTTGAGGCAATATGTCTACCCTAAACTGCAGTCAAGTTAAACTATCCATGGAAACTTTTTTCAATTTTTATTTTAATGTATTGTTTCATTCCGCTAGAGGTATCATTTAAGACATATTGAAATATCCTGTGAAACAAATTGCTTGCTGAAAGCCTAACAATCTGAAATTATGTTTATTTTATTGGTTAGGCCGTACTCTACATCACAGTCGTTTCCTTTTACTACCAGTTAATTTAATCACTGGCAGAAGGAATTAGATCATTTCACAGATGGACACACAAGAATAAAAAATATATATATAGGCAGGCATAGTCAGTCACAAATCAATTTGGAAATTGGCTACCTTGAACTAAATCGCATGCATGCAGCTTTTTCAACTAGAGGGGAATTGCTTGCACCATGAATTTGTGCCAAATTGTAAAATTCAGACAGTTATTACCACAGAGGAATAACTATTCAAGATTCAAAATAGAGGAGAAAAAACTGCTTTGAAAGTTCATTGTAAGCAATGTGGAGTCAGACCTCAGGATGTGTCAGAGATTTGATGAATAGATGCAAATTAATACTAATTGAGTTATCTGGGCTGATATAGTTCATAGATTAAGTGTCTATTACAAATGGGGAAGCATGGCTCAAATGTTCAATCACAATATTGATGTTAGTTACCTGCCAGAAACATGCATAAGCCTTTAAAAAGGTACCATTTTTCTCAAACAAAAGATAAAGAAACAGGGTTAAATTTTTCCTTGTTTTTGCTGTTTCTTATATTGTACTAGCCTCCACTCTGAAGAATAGACAGTAGTGTACATATGTGTGAGGGAGGTGAGATAGTCAGATACTCAATACAGCACAAAGCTGCAGGTTTGGTACTGTGTTTTGTCAAGGGGTTCTGTGATTACAGCGTGTATGAGCTTGCTTGCATTGGTTTGCATGTGTGTCTGTGTGTGTGTTTTGTGCGGGCCTACTTGCATATTACAGTGCATGCACTGTATGTGGTGAAATCATCAACCATATGGCACATATGCACTGCAAACTCAATGACAGCATCTGATTGGCTAAATTCCAGTATACAGGCATGACTGGCACTTTTCTGCCTGTGCCATGTAAACCGTGGCTCTGAGGTCACAGCATTAAGGAGAATCTGGGCTCTCTTTAGGAACAGATTGCTGCTGTGCATCTATTACCACCAGGCCAACAGCATCTCCCTTCCCCTGGTTTGGAGTTCTGTATTAGGACAGCATACTTGCCTTCAGTGAACATTTTTGTAATGAAAGTTGTTCTGGAATATTCTCTGCTGAGCTCTGTTATCACCAACTTTGCGTCCGCCAATCTGAGTCGTATCTGGAAGCTGGATGGCATTCAGAATATCTTAAGTGGAGCAAAAAATGCATCTGAAAAAAATTCAAACAACTAATGTATGGTGCCCAGCCAATTACTCATACATATTTATGAGTGTGGAGTGGACCATTTTTGCCTTTAGTTAAAGTAATGTTTGTGCTTTAGGCAAATCAGAGGATTACCATTTAAATGAGTTTTAATTCAGGTGTGTGTCCCTCATCCAGTGGACAGGGCCTTGTAGTGGCATTGTGCTGATAAGGAGCTGAGTCACTGAGTGATCCGTCTTGGTGAGAACTCTGAATAACTCTGGGTGTATATTAGCTCTGCTTTTTCCCCAACTACCCTCTGCCAGTATTTTCAAGATGAAGTTGCAATGCCTCATTAATCAAACCGCCATTGCTTGAATTCTTGCATTTTTTATGTTGAGCCATGGTTGGTTTGTTAAAGCATAACAATTAAAATCGCATATTTAAATGTATTTCTTATAGGTTTGAGAATTCTCTTTATGTGCTCAAGTAGTATATTATTGGCATTTTGCTGCATCATGTATTGAAGCAGTCTCCAAAATTTGGTTGAAAACTAGAACACCCTTGATCTGAAATTATTGATCAACAATGACATCAGATATTTATCATGTTTCAGTGGCTGAAATGTAATTTTGCCATAGTAAGACATGGAAAATGGCCATTCCATGCAGATTAGATCATAGATTTAACATGAAATGTTTGATATGTTGTTATTTTCATTGTTGGACATATTGAATGCTATTGGCACATTCCCATTATACTCAGCTAAAATACAAGCCATTATGCTTTTCTATTTCTCTGCCAAGTAATGTTCCATCCATCCATCCATTATCTGAACCTGCTTATCCTGAACAGGGTCGCAGGGGGACTGGAGCCTATCCCAGCATACATTGGGCGAAAGGCAGGAATACACCCTGGATAGGTCACCAGTCCATCACAGGGCACACACACCATTCACTCACACACTCATACCTGCGGGCAATTTAGGCTCTCCAATCAGCCTAACCTGCATGTCTTTGGATTGTGGGAGGAAACCGGAGTACCCGGAGGAAACCCACGCAGACACGGGGAGAACATGCAAACTCCACACAGAGAGGCCCCGGCCGACGGGGATTCGAACCCAGGACCTCCTTGCTGTGAGGCGGCAGTGCTACCCACTGCGCCATCCGTGCCGCCCCAAGTAATGTTCTTCATTTTATTTCATCACTTTAGTGATGAGGGAGGAGTCAGGGTATTAAACTGCCATTGGCCGGTCTGGGGTCAGTAGAAGCTGTGAATAGGTTGGGGGGAAATGCATGAAAACATAAGTGAATTAATTGAAATCCCCATGGAGACCCCCGTGTTTGACAGAGCCCTAAGGAGTTGTAACTGCAGGGCTTTCCGGAGGAGGTGCATCTGTCTGTGTCAGCGCTCTGCAGGGTCAAGAGGGCCTTTCTTTAGGGTCAAGAGATGTAATACCTCTATACTGCCACAAACAGATTGTAGGCTGGATTTAGGGTCAAGTGGTGGTCAGTCTGGCGGGGGAGCGATTGAGGATATCGGGGTGGAGGGTGGAGAACATGACTGGTGTCCCCTCTCCACAGGGAGGACAGTAGAGCTGCTGGTGGAGTGAAGGATGCTGGGAGGGGGAGGGGAACAGGGCGTGTGTGTTTGTGGGGGAGGGGAACAGGGCGTGTGTGTCTGTGGGGGAGGGGAGAGTGTGGGCATATGTATGCTGCCTGTGAGGACAGAGTCATCCCAGCCCATGTCTGAGAGCCTCACTCCCACTCAGCCTGGGAATACATCACAAAAACCCTGACCCATTCCATCTGAGGCTCCTGTCCACCCATCCGTGTGCAATAATAATAATGGAAACAACACTTTTTATTGCATTCTGCACGCCACAAAACTGTAACTGCTCCTAATGGCCGATGGGCTTGATGACATTAGACAGTTTTACATTCCGCTGCTGTTTCTCCATTAGGATCCAGCTTCTTTAGCATTCCTTGCAGGCAGCCAAGCGGATTTAAGTCCAGACACTCTCCCGTATTCCCGAATGAGGAAACAGCGATTTTAATGTTGTTCTGCTCTGGACTTGCTTCCATGTCCAGATTATACAAATGGGGCCGTCTCCTGTCAATACAAGGAAACAATGGTTGCAGAATCACCAAGTGGCTATTTGCGTATTTGAATAGACATTATACAGTATATAAATTATTATATTTTGGCTTTATGGCTAGCATGAAGCTTGATGGAATGGGGGCTTTGGTTTTCTCAGGGGTCAAGCAAGAAGGCTTGTACATCCTGTCTGCTATAACTACGCACAGATGGTACAAGGCTTAGGATAGATTTCTCCATTTGCATTCCAGAAACAAAATTGTATTATTCTGTATATCTAATACCCAGAATTTTAGTGGTAGCAAGAGAGGCACATTTGGCCATTCCAAACTAGTGAGAAAAGGGGAAATTAAGGACAGTTACAATGCACAATACACAAGGCCTACATGTAGGTAGGCATGCACGGTTACAACGTACACACTCAAACACACAGCGAATGAACAATAACTGCATTTATCAGTTAGGCTGGCAGACAGCCCCAGTGGGGTATTGATTTGAAATTATATCCCACAGAGTTCAAATCACAGACATAGGCTACATTATTCATTTTCCCTCTCTGGGTGCTGGTAGACTGTATCACCTTTCGCCTAAAGAGATTCATGAGGTGGGAAATCCATGCAGCCTTTTCAGCAGTGGAATGAAATAAACAAGGAAAAAAACGATGAAAATGATCAGTGCCTGAGTTCGCACTGCATCAGAAACATGGGTGTTCTCAATTACATTTCTTCTATCCGCTCTGCTATTTATCTACAGAAGGTTTCCAGCCCTCTAGCACAATGCAGAGTGTTCATTGTCACACTATTGTCACAGTCCAGAAGACACCAAAATGAGCTCAGTCAGCCTGCACCGACTGGGTTTGTCTGCAGAGACTGCTCATGAAGTGTATTCTGACACAAAAAGTAGTAGTTGGACTGCAGAGCAAGTGATCTTCTAAATGTGGAAGAGAACAGAGCAGTGACCATGTGATAGGCCTTCAATGACCGCTATGCTTCAGAGATTTGGATAAAATTAAGATAGCAGAGCAGGAACGAGCTCTGCTGGTTTTCATTTTCACCTTAGAATCAGCACCCAATTCAGACCCAAGTAACCAATGTAGTCGCCTGAATAATTCTCACTGAATAATTGAATAATTGAATAATTGAATAATTGAATAATTAAGTGCAGCCAGCCCCTTAATATAGAGGAAGAACGCATTGTTCCTCTACAGTACATTTTGTTTCTTGCCTTTCTGCCTAAAACATATCCATAGCAATTTCCATGCTAGAAAGAGTCCTGAGCATATTCCAGTCAAGTAAGGCCTGATAAAGCATGTGGAGCCATATATAGCGTGGGCTATTTCAAGGCGTGGCGTGTGTCTAACGATTGCGTATCGAATCATCAACGAGATCTGGGGCAACACACAGTATCATTGCCCACTGTGTTTAACAAGCACACATCTAGACGCAGAATGCCAGCTGTTATCAAACCCAGAGCTCCGATTGGACAGGCATGCATGACAGTAGGGAAGAGGGGGGGTGGTGTTGATGCAGACATTTTCAACAAATGACTAGACATTTGTGAAAAAATAAAGGTGAGAAAACGTGGTTTTATGATTGCGACTGGTCATGCATGTCACACGCGTGTTCGCATTACGGTCTGGTTGCGGTCCCCTGGTCTTCGGTTGCCTGCCCCTTCACTGTAAAGCGTAAACGGTGTTCACCCACAGCAGCCTCAGTAGCTTCCTAACACACGCTGCCCTGTTGAAAGGGGCTGTGGGCCGCAGATCGATACTGTTTGCACGCTGTGTATTGAAGCAGTAAATCTGCCAGCGGCCATTTGCTTTGAAGAGCATCGCAGAAAAAGTCCCGCCTGGTGACAGGGAGGTGCTTAGCCAACTGTCAACCAGCTCCCTAGTTTAAATCCACGGTTGATCCGCTTCTTTAATGCGTATATTTAGGTTTGTATTTTTTTTTTCCCAGGGTGCTTTGAGTGCTGCATCAAATGCCTGGGCGGCATCCCGTACGCGTCACTCATCGCCACCATCCTGCTGTACGCTGGGGTGGCACTCTTCTGCGGCTGTGGCCATGAGGCTCTCTCTGGCACCGTCACCATCCTGCAGAACTACTTTGAGGTGGTGAGAGGACCCGTGGACTCCCTGGACGTCTTCACCATGTGAGTACCCCTACGAAAAAAACAGCTCACGCTAAGTTTTGAGACAGCCGGTAGCTGGTTGGCCAGTTCTGACCAGCTGCATAGCTGGTCATTTCAAAGTGGTCATAGCTGAATTTTACTCCAGGGAGAATTGCTTAAATATCAGTTACTGCTCATCATCCTTGCACTGCTATAGTAGTAAATATTTCTCTCATTTAAATAGGTAAAGACCTGCTAGTGTGTGTTTACTTTTTGGATATAAGAGGAGAAGAGAGGGTCTACAAAACTGCCAGTGGAGGATTTAGCATCTGCCTTCGCCAATGTGTGTAAAGATGACCACCCCACATCTATATAACATTTTATTTTAGTCAGCAAACCTGTAACAGGCAAGTGGAAGAGTTATCATTCAGCCCAGTCTGCACAAACCACCCACCCCATTCATACAGTACATTAAGCATTCATCATCCAGTCAGTTAACAAACTGAATCCATGTCCAGAATATCAAGTGCTGGGCATCAAATGTGATATTACAGTATTTTACTGTAGGCAAGTAGAGTTCTTAAGCATCGGCCTCCAGTCTGGTAATGAAATGTAATGCTTTCAATCTGAGCTTTTCATCGCTGGTTTTTTTAGGGAATTTTAAATAACCAAGAATGTGACCTGTCTTATTTGGGTGAAATAAGACACCTTTTCCATTTTAATTTTGTCTATTCATGGACTGCCACTGTTTTCAAATCACTCAACTTCTGTTTGACATTTTGTAGGCTGCTGATTGCACAGGCAGTGATTGTGCTTAACAAGGATTGTGAGCTGGTTGACTGTGATTATTCATGCGCAGCCATGGGATAGAAGCAGGTAAACAGTGAGTTTGATAACAGAGAAGAAACAAATCACGCTGTAAATGCCACAGTGTCCTGAAAAAACGATAACAATAAAATGTAAAACAAAAGGAAATGTATTTACGCACACCACGCTGGTTGTGGATAAATTTCATCAGGCAGGGCTGGAGAGGTGTGGTTTTTGGGTGACATTTCTTCCGTGGGCCTCAGGTATTGATTTGGCGGCGTTCCCGTGTGGAGCATTAAGTGCTGTGAGATCCCTGTGAGGGTCCGGGCCACACCTGCTCCCCGGAACTCCGCCAGCTGAGAGGCGGAGCATCGCCGTGGCAACCGCAGCACGGCGTCAGCAGAACCATGCGCATCGGCAGTTTCACAAAATGGATGGTGTCAGGGAGGAAAGTGGCTTACGTTAATCACAACGTTGGTTCTGAAAGCTTCGTTCCGATAAGAGCCGACATCTGGCAAGTCATAAACAGTGAAAATGTGACCGTTTATTAGGTCACGTCTTCCTGTTCCTTAGCAATGTGTGCTGCAATATTTTGTTACTATCCTGACATTATTTGCCACATAGCCAGACATCCAACCGTGTAGTGACTGCAGGTTTAACTATTGTCATCAGCACTGTGTAGTTAGGGCACAGCTGGAAATTGAGGTTAGCATATTTTTGGACAGGATTGTTAGCACATGGATTGGATAAGGTTTGGATGGGATGGTTGGCACAGAATTGGATATTATCGTTACAGGGTAGGTTTGAATGGCTGGTACAGCTTTGGTTAGTATCATTATCACAAGTTTGGTTTGGATGGTTTGTACAGATTTGGATTGGATGGTATTTTTAGCACAGGTTTGGATTGGATGGTATTTTTAGCACAGGTTTGGATTGGGTGGTTAGCACAGATTTGGATTGGATGGTATTTTTAGCACAGGTTTGAATTGGATGGTATTTTTAGCACAGGTTGGGATTGGATGGTATTTTTAGCACAGGTTTGGATTGGGTGGTTAGCATCGTATGGTTATAGCACAGGTTTGCATGATATTCTGACAGATATTTTCAGGAGCGCAGACACAATTATCTTATTCTGCACAGGTTTACCATCAGGGGAACTCTACCTCAGAACTGCCATCCCACAGCTGAATGGCCTCTGGTTTCACTCGGGAAACTAATCCAGCCTGTAAAACTGAGTGGTCTGGTTAATTACATGAGCGAAGGACCAGAGTACGGGAGGATCAAAGCAAATCATTAATTCAGCCAATGGAACAAACGAGACTTCTTCCAAGTTACTGAAAGAACCGAGGAAGCAAATTACACGCAACCACATTGGACAGGCATTCCCCTATATTCCATATAAAGGGTGGTATATTCATTTTTTGCATCAATTATATTTAACATATATCCAATAGGCAATTTATAAGTACAGTTACAATGTAGCAAAATTACCATTTGGACATACTGTAGCTGCAAGTACAACAGCTGTGCAGTGGCTAAGTGGGGTACGCTGAAGTTTGGGTTCGGCAGTTTTGAAGTGAGGCTCAGAGTCAGGTGCCTCTCTCAGGACACTGGATGTGCACCGTGCTCCTCTCTCTCCAGGATCGATATCTTTAAGTACGTGATCTACGGCGTGGCGGCAGCATTCTTCGTGTATGGCATCCTGCTGATGGTGGAGGGCTTCTTCACCACCGGGGCCATCCGGGACCTGTACGGAGACTTCAAGATCACAGCCTGCGGCCGCTGTGTCAGCGCCTGGGTGAGAGAGAGTCACACCACGCGCGCTAACGGCAGCCAATGCTAACGCACGTTTACGCTGTGTCAGCGCCTGGGTGAGAGAGAGTCACGCCACACGTGCTAACGGCAGCCAATGCTAACGCACGTTTACGCTGTGTCAGCGCCTGGGTGAGAGAGAGTCACGCCACACGTGCTAACGGCAGCCGATGCTAACGCACGTTTATGCTACGTCACGGCTGGATTTGAATACATCAGTGAATATGTAAATAATAAAATACATTGATGGGATGTTACATTACATTACATTACACTAATGGCATTTGGCAGACGCTCTTATCCAGAGCGATGTACGGTTGATTAGACTAAGCAGGAGATAATGCTCCCCTGGAGCAATGCAGGGTTAAGGGCCTTGCTCAAGGGCCCAACAGCGGTGCCAATCCTATTGTGGCTACACCGGGAATCAAACCACCGACCGTGTTGGCCCCAGTCATGTACCTTAACCACTACGCTACAGGCTGCCCTACGGATGTTATGTAACTATTTATTGATTATATCATGTGTAATAATCTGTTAATATGTTAAAAGAAGTGCAGTATTTTTCAGTTTGCATCTACTATATCCACATAAAGAACCAGATAAATATCTATAGAGAGAAACAGTCTCAGACATATGATTGTCTGAAACACTGGGCAGAATATAAACACATATAGATACATTTTCCTTCACATTTTAGCGCTCAGATTATACTCATGTAAATCCTAAAATTGTCAGTGGTAGTTCTGTGGGTGGCTGCCAATTGTGCATGCATGCAGTATGGATGAGGAGGGAGGTGTTAGCAGTCTTAGCAGTGTATTGTGTATGGTTCAGCAGGCATGTGAGTGACAGCTCTCTCTCTCCTGTCCAGTTCATCCTGCTGACGTACGTCTTCATGCTGGCCTGGTTGGGTGTCACCGCCTTCACCTCCCTCCCTGTCTTCATGTACTTCAACATCTGGACCCTCTGCCAGAACACCACCGTCGTCGAGGGGGCCAACCTGTGCCTGGATCTACGCCAGTTCGGTATACCCGGTCCCAGTTTGGGATTTTACACACAGGCTCTTTCTAACTATGAAATATTTACATATGTGTACAGACTGGAGTGCAACATCTTCAGTGATACAGAATATTTGCCCTTTGGCAGCCCACCTTCAGTGTGTCTCCCATAGGCACTTATGTCCATGTTTAGCGTGAGCTTCTTTTATAGTATCTGCTGTATGGCACCACTCATTGTCGCTGTACGAGAAATGATGAGGTGTCCATCTGTGCTCTTGCCTCCCTACTTCAGTGGGCTTTCAGTTGAGTGCAGGGGCTCAGTTTAGCATCTGTTTTATTTCAGGGGTTGTGACCAGCGGAGAGGAGAAGAAAGTCTGCACTGGATCTGAGAAATTCTCCAAGATGTGCGAATCTAACGAGGTCAGCGTGAAATGCACAGAGGATCAACCTCTCATCTATATTCTATTTAGCCTTCCTATAATGAACCTGAAGACTTGGAGTACATCCATTTATGCTAAGCACCTGCAGCCCAGAGAGTTATAGCCGCTGTTGTTAAATGTAATTGATCGGAGGGCAGTAAAAGTTTTTCACTGCTGTCTCTTGGCAATCACTGTGCATTTCTTTAATATTAAAATAGCACCAGGGTTTCCTTGTATCGATTTTACAGTATGGCATTCAAGGCACTGCATTAATAGATTGTGATGCATTGAAAATGTATTCAGTGTGCATTTTTTAAATCCAATTTCTACAGCAAGTACACTTGGTATTAAAATTGTCCGTATTGGACATTTGCATACACTGTAATATCTACACCAAGTACACTTGAGAGTAAAACTGTGCGTATTGGACCTTTGCATACACTCATAATAGAAGGTATGAAAAAGTGCCTATAAAGGCACTGGGCTGGTGCTCTATAGGTACATATAATTGTACTCCCAGCCAGCAATACAGTACATAATTCATTCATACAGCATGTTTCTTTGCTTGTAATAGGTACTTATTAGCATCCAAATTGAACATTATTGTACTTTCAGGGTAGATTTGGCAAATTTGTTCCTTAAAAAAAGAAAAATGTACCTCCACTGTGCATGTGTTTCTCAGGGTGTGTTGTACATCAGGGCGTCTCATGCCTGGGTCTGGATGCTCTCTGATCTGATGTGATTCATTACATTTTGTTCCCCATGCCTCTTCATCCTCGTCACCCAAAGCACCACCATGACTGATGCATGGTGTTCCGGTGTCACCCTCTCACTAATGTCGCGTTCCCCTCTCTGCTCATCTTCCAGTTGGACCTGACGTTCCACTTGTTCATCTGTGCCCTGGCTGGGGCCGGGGCGGCGGTCATCGCCATGGTGAGTGTCAGGAATTCATCGCTCTCTTTATCTCTCCAGCTTTGTACAGCCTGGCGCGCCTCCATTGCTGTCGTGAGATAGCACGGCCGCTCCCATATTTCACACCCGTCTGAACACATAAAGATACTGTATGGTTTCAATGAAGCACTTGAGACAACCCATTGTGTGGTTAATGTATTTTACCGTGTTGTTTAATGGAACATGCGGTATGATAAAAAGGCATGCCCGGTTGGTAACGAGGATAAATTAAATCCCGTTGTTTGGATTTAGTGTAACGGGAAATATTACGGTTCGGGTGAAAGGTTAGCGTTGAAGTAGGTGCTAGTGTGTCCACATTAATGCTAATTTGTAAGCTATTAGCAGGGAAGGAATTGCCTTGTGTCAGGCTGTGGAAAGAAAAAGGGAGGGTAGGAAATGTTTCCGTGCGGCGAGAGGAGGAAGACTGCTCCCCGTCTGTGAGAGAGAGAGAGGCTGGGCTTTGAAAATGCATGGCGAGCGGTTGCCATGGAAACTGTGAGAAGAAAGGAGCTTGTTGAAAACATGGCTCTTGCTAAGTGATTGCAAGGAGCCATCTTCTACGAGAGAGATGGCAGTCTGTAGTCATGGATGATGGCTTGAAATTTTAATTAGAGCACATTTGCAAAAATAAATCTTTGGAGACAAAACTAATTATATTAAAAACCAAAAAAAGCATATTTTGACCACATCCGAGCGTGAAACGAAAAAAGAATGTGATTGGGGTCCTGGGTGTGGTTTGGTTCGTACCCTGCACACCATCGCAAACGCAAACAGAGCAAATGATGACCCATTCGGCAAAATTGATTTATTGCATCTGAAATAATTGCCTGGATAGCCACTTGTTACTGGGCAGTAAATCAGAGAGAAAATGACTGTAAGCTCCTGGAGGATAAAATGGACACTCTGTGACTGACGCTCTGCCCTGGCACAGGTCTGCGCTGTTACCCTTCATCAGACCGAATGTGCTGACATCAAGCCTTCAGCACAGGGAACACCATATCCATGTCATATCCTATCCACAGCTCGTTTTGCTTCATTGACAAAAGGACAAATACAGTACATATGATGAATATTTAACTGTAAAATAAACTCATTTTATTAAATTAGTCACAGCCACAGGCTTGAATGAATACGAATGTGATAACAGGTGACTGGTTTTAGAATACATAGCATGAGAAATTATGACATTAGCTACACATTCATTAAATTCACTGTGCATAATTAAACATACACGCACGCACACGCACACGCACACTGGCTTAAGGCACACTTAATTTGCAGGTCCTGGTGTCCAAGGTACAATTATAGAGCACAACTTGAAAATATAACATTTTAACAATGTTATGAAGCCACAAATACTATTTTCCTTGTTGTCTCATTGGCTCTTGTTGGTCATTCAGAATATCTGAATCAGGATGATTATGGCATATAGTAGGACATTTATGTTCCATGTCCAGTGAAAGATTAGTCAGTCATATAATTGCAGTAATGAGATACAGATTAATAAACAGCAAGGATTTCCATATACATTAATTTGATGAACTTGCTCAGGAATGTAACATAAGCAGGTGTGTCCTCTCGATTACAGGCAACAGGGAATGTAATTATTAGTCTCACATTATGTCATTGAATGCAAACAATTACTAATCGTTTAAACTAGAACATTTGAAGGAATTAAGAAGGAAGCTTTTACCCAATCAAAATGGAGACTGGTTTAACTGGAGGAGGAGACATTAAGTCTAAATGCATGATATATCTTTGACTATTCCCTGCGTAGTATATTGTCATTAGTCACAGTTTTTGTTCATTGTTTTTGTGCCATTGAGTTTTTATTGGGCAAACATGAATAGCTCACCCCTCAAAATCAACATGTAGCTAAACTATGATTGTCTAGCCCATCCTGTGTCCACAACCAGGGGTTATGAGATTATGGTTATGGCTGATTAGATCCAATCAAAAGTCAGAAAATATGAGCCTGTTGCCCACCACTGGTGGTGTTGCATTCTGAATGCAAGAAACACAAGCCTGGATTGCTGGTTTTTGACTGGACACTTGTGGGTTTGTGTTCGAATGATAAGTAAAATCAGGTCAAATCCCTAAAAATCTGACAATATTATTGAATAACAGTGAGATGAAGCTCAGAATAAGATTTCGCCCAATCCACAGTCATGGTGATTTAACCTAATTTAGCGGGATAAAATGACAGCAGAGCTTCGGTCTCTGTCTGGATCTTGCGTCTTATCTGTTCAGCCCCTTCAGTTGTCTGACTGAGATGAGACTGGAGGTGAGGAAACACTGATGGGAGATCCTCACAGCTGATAAAGGCAATGATAGCCGAGGGCTGGGAGCAGACAATGCCTTATGAGGCAAAGCCCTGGTTCAGCGCTGTGTCCCTTATCGCCATCTGCTGGATCTTCTCAGAAACACAAGGGCGTGAAACACTACTCTCTTTGCTGGCTTACACCTATGTCTTTGACTGTCTAGTGCAAATTTTAAATCGAGTGTCGCTTTCCTCTGAAACTAGTACTAGATGCATATGTAGAATGTGCTTTATTAATTTAGGTTGTTTGATAACACATAAATTGTATATGCACATACATGAGATTTGTATTATTATTTAGTATGGAATATTTTCATATATACATGCATATTAATTAATATTTGTATGTGCAAGAGTGTGTGCATGTGTGATAAATATATTGACAAAGGTGAGATTTTATTCTGCATTCTTTATTTAATTACATCATACCTTTTGTGCATCTTCGTTCATCGGTGTGCATTTTCACAAAACCCCCCTCTGTGGCCATGAAAAGTACTACAAGGAACATTTTCTAAAGGCGTGTCAAAGTGCTTTTGTTTAGCGATCGATGATAGAGCTGCTTCATAGTCAACCTGTCCATTTTGAAAGAAGTAGCCTGGAAGCGTCAGGTCAATGAGGCCGAACATAAGTTAGCTCGTGGCATTGTTTCGGTGATGTTGAATCAAGAGACGGTGGAGCCTCCTTTACCGCATTAATCTCCTGTCTTCTCTCCTGTCATTGTCTCCCACCGGTTAACAGGTGATGGCTGTTTCAGTTCTGATCCGAAACTTTGTCACCCTGAAGTCGCACACTGTGGGGAAATACTGCACGCGGTTCTAAAGGGAAATTCCGCCATCGTGGCGGGGGCCAGCTCAGGACACACTTAACTGTCAAGAAGAGTCGAGGCTCACCATGTCGTGGCCTTAAGGAAGACCGGGAGGCTAGCACATTCTTAATGCCGCCTGGGCTAAAAGACTGCTAACTGCAGGCTCAATGGCTTTATGTGCACTGACCCCAGCCTGCCGTTTCCCCTTGCTAGCACCCGGCTGACACACCCAAACATACGCGGTTTTACTCCATAATTCACTAATGCACTTAACCTGCCCACCCCTTCAGTTCATACTTTTTGTATAAATTAATGGATAATAATTGTGTGCTAGCTGACATTATTTCTTATTAATGCGTGCCTAAATTGACTTTTTATTTCTTGTGTGAAGTGGAGCTTATGTGCGCTACGTCCGTGGCTAGCTTAATGCTAACTATCCCTAACGCTTGTGTCTTGCAGGTGCATTACCTCATGGTGCTTTCTGCCAACTGGGCTTATGTGAAAGATGCATGCAGGATGCAAAAGTACGAGGATATCAAATCTAAGGAGGAGCAGGAACTCCATGACATCCACTCCACCCGCTCCAAAGAGCGACTCAACGCCTACACATAAAACGCACATTCACACACACACACACACACACCCGCACGCATACATACACACACACATAAACACACACACATTTGTGCACGCCTGTCTCTGCTTTGCTTGGTTTTTTCGGGGTTGATGGGGTGGGTGGGGGGTTTGGGTTCAATGTCGTTCACTGAGCTTAAGAGTGTGTCACAGGATTGTCTCTGGGCGGGGCTTGTAGGTCACCCTGACGACGCTCCTGGTGAAGACAATTACATATTTCTTTTCTTCCTCCTCATCCTCTTGTTCTTCTTCTCCTAATTGCACCAGTACCTTTGACTTCACTTCAGAGACAGTGAATTGTTTTGTTTTATCTTTTTATTTAATTTTTATGCGAGTGACTTACAATCCTAATTCTAACTATTTCTGAATTTTACCATTTAATTATTAATGTCATTGAGTGTTCCTGGTGATATTTATTTATGCTCATGTTGGCGGGGTGGGGTGGTGGTGGGGTGATGGGTATCTAGACCGTTTTTCACCATTGTGTAACTGATTTGTATGTTTTTAAAGAAGGTCTCATTTTACAGGGCTCCACTCAGATACACCTTTTGATTAAAAGACCAAATTCTGACCAAACTTTTTACAGGTATCATTTACAGGTGAATAACACAAGCTGCCCTGTGATGAGCATCAACAGTATAAATGTACAGATTCTTTTCCAGCAAATTCTGTATTGGATAAGAGTGCCAGCGATTTTTAAAAAAAGAACCTTAAAGTGACTTTTTTCATACTGTCATACTGTAGCTTGGCCTAACTGCCAGAAAAAATAGCTGTTTACCAACTGTGTTAAGTCTGTAATGGCACTGACATTTGTCTTTGATAGTGTCAGCTTGTGTGAGACTGATGGGTAATGATTGCTGAAGTGGTAAGATAACGATGATGATGATGATGATGATGATGATGTCAAAGAGGACAGGATACAGAATAATTTTTTTCAGAAAGATCGGCTTTTTTAGGATTTGTCTCGGACAGACTCTGTACATAAAACCACGCTTTTTCATCCAAGTCATACAGTCACATGCAAATACCATTTTACAATGTTTTTGTTTATTTGTTTCAAGCAAGACTTTTTAAAAGCAAAGTATTTTTTGTCAGTATTCTGCACTGTATATATATCTCTATATAAATTCTATACATATATGTTCAAACACTTCAATTTCAGGTCATTTCATAAGAGCATAAAACACATCTCAGTGGTTATATTTGGGTGATATTCTTCTGCAAGTTACCAGTCAGTTTAAATTGTGAAAAAATCTTGTGTGGGTGACTTCCCTGTGGTGGTCTTGGACCTCCACAAGGAAAAGGCGGATATCACACATAGAAAGAAACAAAACTTGGTTGTTAAGCTACTTACTAAACGACATTAAATGTCACTTTAAAAAAAAAAGTATAAATATATATATTATTCTTGATTATGGACCAAACTTGATGTTTTGGATCTGTCTTGCCTACTTATAACTGCAGTACAGTGTCTCATAATTTTGTTGCCTGACAATACCTGTTTTGTCAGTGTTTCAAAAAGCTAGTTTTGTGCACTTATTGAACCATTGTGAGCTCTTTCTTGGTGTAAGTGCATTTTTATCCAATTCAGAGATGAATCTCTGTGCAGTTACTAGTCTTGCAGCATTGTTTTTTAACCAAACTTGTATTAATGTAGGTAAAGACCGTGACTCTAGATGTTAATTGTGGCATGGTTATGCATTTAAATGGTAATAGTTTACGGATTCAAAAGTATTTTCTGTTTCTTTTTTTATACACTTCGACTGTCTTGCTGGGTCAACTGTTTTCTTAAATGTGCGATATAACAGTTACGGCGCTAACAGTATTACGCTGAATATCTTTACTAGGTTGTAGTGTTTGATTTGTGTCTTTATATAGTTTGTGATGATTTTCAAACCATGTCTTAACCTGATACTTGTAATGATGTTGCGTATTCAGTATTAATCTGGCCATGCTTTTCAGCTGCTCATATTAGTCTTTTGTACTTTCACAAAGAATGCTTTGTAGCAGGCTGTTTTGTACATAAATGTCCCAACAGCTTGACGGTGGCTTTTTTTTCTGAACTGTAGGAACATATTTGCTTGCGTAAGTAAAATACACTTGTGTTAATAATGAAGCTGGGCTCTGTTTCTTCATTTCTTCTGTCTGAAACCCTGAAACACCAAGCAGCACTTGCAATACATTGAGGCAATCCTTCAGAATAATGTTCCCTCAAAATTATGATAATCAGAACAAAACTTTTTTTTCTAATTTGGGCAACACTCACTGCCAAAACTGCCAAAATGGAGAAAACCCCACAATGAAAGAGTTTCACAGACATGGATTTAATCCTGGACTAAATTGAGTTCAATCATTTTAGCCAGTACTGTAGCAACCTTACCTATTGGCTCAGGTGCATGGCCCCAGAGGGCAGTGGGGTTTTCTGTGACGTGTGCAAGAGAGCCTCTATTGGTCAGCTGCTGCCTGGACACCCCCTGCCACAGCTACACGCGATGCGCATTCCTCAATGCCCTGACTGTGCTGCTCAGACTGTGGACCGTAGGGCACTCAGACAGTGGACCGTAGGGCACTCAGACTGTGGACCGTAGGGTGCTCCATGCTCAGACAGTGGACCGTAGGGCACTCAGACTCAGATAGTGGACCGTAGGGCACTCAGACTATGGACTATAGGGCACTCAGACTGTGGACCGTAGGACACTCAGACTGTGGACTGTAGGGCACTCAGACTGTGGACCGTAGAGCACTCATACTCAGACAGTGGACCATAGAGCACTCAGACTCAGACTGTGGACCGTAGGGCACTCATACTCAGACAGTGGACCATAGAGCACTCAGACTCAGACTGTGGACCGTAGGGCACTCAGACTCAGACTGTGGACCGTAGGGCACTCAGACTCAGACTGTGGACCGGAGGGCACTCATACTCAGACTGGACCGTAGGGCACTCAGACTGTGGACCGTAGGGCACTCAGACTGTGGACCGTAGAGCACTCAGACTGTGGACCGTAGGGCACTCATACTCAGACTGTGGACCGTAGGGCACTCAGACTGTGGACCGTAGAGCACTCAGACTGTGGACCGTAGGGCACTCATACTCAGACTGTGGACCGTAGGACACTCAGACTGTGGACCGTAGAGCACTCAGACAGTGGACCGTAGGGCACTCATGCTCAGACTGTGGACCGTAGGGCACTCATGCTCAGACTGTGGACCGTAGGGCACTCATACTCAGACTGTGGACCGTAGGGCACTCATGCTCAGACTGTGGACCGTAGGGCACTCATACTCAGACTGTGGACCGTAGGGCACTCATGCTCAGACTGTGGACCGTAGGGCACTCATACTCAGACTGTGGACCGTAGGGCACTCATGCTCAGACTGTGGACCGTAGGGTGCTCATACTCAGATTGTGGACCGTAGGGCACTCATGCTCAGACTGCAGCCAAACCACCGCTGGCAGCACACCCTTTGGAGGAGAGGAATTGGGAGTTACACGTTTGGAGAAAGCTGCAGTAATCTGAGTATTCAGCCATTTGAACAAATAAAGATACACAGAGGTGGTTCCTGTGAGGTTATGAGTCAGTGCATGGGCAGATCGCTTCATGAAAGATTGCTGGCTGATCATGTCAGTATTGTTGAACAAGTGGCCCACACTAACCAGTGGGTGGTGGGTGACAACATTCTCACACTATGGTGTGCACAATTCAGATGGTGGAATATGAAAGTGAAAATGTAAAAATAAAAGGATTCTGTTTTCATAGTTTTTGTGTTTCTGGAAGGCCAGTGACACTCCCATTCCAGCACATGCACGCACACTCTCATTTTGTCACAAAGACAGAGACAGTGGTACCAACTGCTCTGAGTGTGAATATGTCTTGCACCTTCCCCTTGAAGTTTTTCATATTTAGCATCTACATGTCATCCAAGTTCTCTACTTGCTTGCTTTCCATTCATTTAGCATGCACACTTATCCACACCTGAAAGAGCATGTAGTATATAAAGAACATGTACTATGTAGTGTATCCACGAGAGAAAGAGCAACAGTGTACGCCTGTTTAACCCCTTAAGTATAGCCCCTTTTCATGAAAAATTATATACCCAAAATAAAATGGTTTCTATTATTAAACCCTTTTGACTACAGGCATAATCCTGGTCTCTTATGAAATAAAGTTACAGAAGCTCAAATAAAGTGCAAGTGGAAGTTTATTATCACTGAAAATATGTAAAGTCTGTTTCTGACTGGATTTAGATTGCAGCTGTTGCTTGTGTGCTTAGAAACACATTGGAGCCAAATTACAGCACTGGACAAATCGCCTTTGAAATTTGAGGACAATATTATAAAAAAATGAACATTCTACATAGTTTTTTTTCTAATCTATGTTTTGGCAATTTTCCAAAAAGGATATTTGGAGACTCTGAAAGGACACATGGACCTAAATGATATTATGGGTCTTATAAGGTGTAAAATGCTGCATTTTGCTTACTAAAGTATACAACACTTTTTATCCTGAAAAAAGGGTTTGCACTTCCCCCTGCCTGTTACCCTCTTCTACCTCTCTGTCTCAGACCCCCTCTCCCCGCAGCTATCTTCAGACAGCAACAGGTCGAAAAGACCATAAAACACAAGTATAATAATCACAATAATAACATCTTGTATACTAATATATTCACTGAGGTCAAACACATTCCATAATTTCACATGCAATTTATTATTTAAAAGCAAGCTTTCTTCTTATTTATAAGCATACTGAATAATGATAAAATATTTTGAGAATGTATTTAAACGCTCACCGATATAAAACACGGTCACGTCACTGAAAATGCCCTCTATTGTGTTGTCAGCGGTGTTTTCACTGTAAATGGTAAATGGTTGGAATTTATATAGCGCCTTTATCCAAAGCGCTGTAGAATTGATGCTTCTCATTCACCCATTCATACACTGTCTTCCTCAGATACGCTCAGACGAGAGATTCCTATTTAGACGTAGACATCGCAAAATACATTTTTTGTTCTAAAACGTCAACCTTTTTTGACTCCTAGTCCAGGCGCTCGTCATTTCCCGCCTGGATTACTGCAACTCCCTCCAAGCCGGTCTCCCAGCGTGGGCCATCAAGCCCCTCCAGCTGGTCCAGAATGCTGCAGGCCGCCTGATCACCAGTCAGCCCAGGTCGGCTCATGTCACCCCGCTTCTCATTGGCCTCCACTGGCTTCCCATTGCCGCACGCATCCGTTTCAAGGCCCTAGTGTTGGCATTTCAGGCTGCTAAGGGGACTGCCCCACCTTACATACAATCCCTGATCACTCCCTACTCCCCAGCTAGACCACTTCGGTCTGCCAGCTCTGGTCGCCTTACGGTTCCCTCTCTACGTGCACCTGGCGGTCGAGCTGCACGTTCACGCCTGTTTTCCGTGCTGGTTCCTCAGTGGTGGAATGACTTGCCTACCACTGTCAGAACAGCAGAATCCCTCCCCCTATTTCGACGCAGACTCAAAACCCACCTTTTCAAACTCTACCTTAGTCCTCCCTCCTGATTTCCCCTGCCCCTCCTTTCTGATATCCCTATCCTTGTCTAACCCCCCCCCCCCCCCCAAAAAAAAATGCACTTCTGATGACAACTATGTTTAGAACAGCATTTCCTGTGTATTTTGCTAGTTTCTGGATGTGATGCTCTGACTTATGGTAGAACCTATGCACTTTGCGCTTTGGATTAAAAGCGTCTGCCAAATGACTAAAATATAAATGTAAATGTAAAACATAAAATCTCAAGAATTGTTTTTTGCCAAAGCACAACAGACTGTTGTTTTATGCAAGCCTAACAAATTATACACTGTTGGAAACATAACATCATCAGCTAAAATTCTTTTTAGTGGTCACTTCAATAACATACCCGTAGTCGGTTCTTTGATGAGCTGAAGTTTCTTTTTCTTACACACGGATGGGGGTAACGCATTTACCCTCTGCAACTAAATTATAAATACTGCCCAGACACGGAGTTGTACTTGGGCTCATTGTGTTCGAGAGAGCCTATACAAAACGGATAATAGATTATTGGATAATAGCATTTCTTTGTTCAAGTACTTTTGTAGAAGTATACAACGGCGAAACTGACAACAATGATAATTCCTCCAGATAAATTGTAAATAAGCAACGGGCATTCTATCAACAATCAGCCCTGGGCCGGTGAGACTTAAGGGGTTAAATAAATTCCCAAACCAGGTGCAACATCAATAAAGGACTACGTAAGGATAATGAAATGATGCACTACATAAATAGCACCACAAACAGCTAAGCAAAACAATGCAGCTGTGAAGTCATTCTTCTAATGAGCTTCTCAGTCAGTTAATTAATGAAGTCCACTGCTATGGTGACTAAAACATTGCTGTTATGGAAACATTGCTGGCTCTAGATGAAAAACAAAAAATACTACAGCTATCAACTAAACAACCACGCAATGAACTAACAAAAGAAACACAAAGCATAAAATAACCTTAACAGTTTCTGGAAACTGAATATTATACTAGTTATTTTGCTCATTTTAAAATGATTAAAATAATTGTATTCTAATATAATCTATGGGTGATAACGGTACATTGAGATCATAATAAAATTATTAGGTCCCACTAATCCCAAAAACTGTATCAGCACTACCTATGAAGGAAGCATTCAAGTGTGTGTGCGTGTGGGCATGCATGTGTGTGTGCGCGCACGTGTGTGTATACACACCTTTGCATATATACCCTTTAAAAACACACACCTCCCAGGTGTAGCACAGAACCACAGTTTCACTGAACCCAGAAAACAAACCATCCAATGCTCTACATTATGGCCATGGGATTCCATGTTATAAATACTTCAATCACTGCACACAATTCTTCTTAATGTGAAACATACATGTTGAAGTTTGTTTATTGTTCAAGCCCACAACTGTAATCATATTAATGTATTGAGTCAATCAAACTTGTTGGCTAATGCACAGCAGTGTGTATATATGAACAGTTTTGATCATTGTAATCAGTCCTTTCAAAATAGATCAGAACCATTTTGAGTGAAATGTGTATTTCCACTGAAGTGTGAGTTAAGAACAGGAGTTGTCAACAATGCACTAGACACCAACAATCCATGTTGTTTCAAGCAGTATTTTAAAGGGTTCATTACAGTTTAATCAACTGGAAGCACAGCATATTAAAAGCACACCTGTGGTCTTCTGCTAGTGTGAGTGTGAACATGTTCCTGTGCAAGGTTTTAAAGTTTTGGTTGTGAGCACATTCGTTTCCTTATTTAACCTGTGCAAATGACATCAGACTTACAGCAGATGAGCGCTGGTAATATTACCTCTGCCCCGTATGGCACTACAGTAAGTGACATCAATAGCTGTTCAATGACCCCTAAACGAAAAGCAAACATTTTATGAGAATGTGTATAAAAATGATAACAGAGGCTTAAATACACAAATGGAAATTGAAGATAGTGACAAGCCTCCAAGACAAACAGATGGGACGGTAGCTGACCCCATGGTCACGGTCATGGTCATGGTGAAGTCACATTTCATTAAAGAGAGACCCTTCATTCAGAGTGGTTTGCTTCTGTCTGTTGCCTCAGATGAAGCTATTTTAAGACTGAAGCTACAGGAGCTCAGTCCCACGCTGGTGAGAGTTGAAGCTGTGAAGCTGATTAATGCAATGAGTTGGTGTGAGATGATAGAATAAATTCACATGTACTGTGAGAATGGCGCCTACAGCAGTCAAATTGTCACATGGGCTGTTTGTGGTCTTTGTATCACGTGTGCACATGCACACATACACACGCACATGCATGCACACACACTTACACATGCACACACACACACACACACACACACTTATACGTGCAGACACGCACACACACACACTCACTCATACCTCCACACACACGCACACTCTCACACAGTTTTAATTGAAGCAGCTCAGGAAAATATATGCCATCTAGTGGCTGAATATTAGCATCACCTGAAAACGCAGCCATTCTCTCCTCAGATTGATTATTATTATTATTACTATTATTATTATTATTATTATTATTATGTTCTCTATTCAGTTTTATCTTATTTTACATTATGATCTCTATTAATGCATTTTATTATTAATGTATTATCGCATCATGCCTTCATGCAATACCAGGCTTGAACAGATGATGGCAGTAATATCATAAATAAAATGAAATTAAAGGTTTACAATTGTGGATCCAGAAAGGTCCAGAACTTCTCTATAACAATAACGTTTTTGTAATGAAATTATTAATGAAATCCTCGTATGAGATACACACGACAAAGATGAAGTGTCAGAGAAACAACAGTCACAAGTGTAACACAGTTTTCAATTGTTATTTTTCCTTTTATGTCTCAATCAAATGCTGCAGTTATTCCACAGTATTTCCCAGGAACTATGATTTAGAACACTGATTTACTGAATGGATTTGTGGTGAAAGTGGAATCTTGTAATAATATCTACTGATATGATGCACACCAAATATCAATATTACTACAATGCTAATATGGAAACGTGTGCATACCGAGATAAATATGAATATATCTTAATACAACAACATGAATAACATCTAAACAAATTGCAGGATTTTAGGTCATTATAGTGGGCTACTTTTGAAAGATCTGGCGCCCTCATGTGGGAAGCAAAGAATACAATTCTTTGCTTTCAAATAACAGTACTTTAATTTCTATTTTTGTATGGGTGTTTGCAATACACATACAATCGCCGTTATAGAATATAACATGTGTGACACTACTGTGGAATGGATTTTTATCCCAGCGCCTGAAGCTTTTGTTGAATATGAGCAGAAAATATTAACAAAAACAATAAATAAAACAATCAAATCTGCCCATAATGAGACACTATCTGTGTAAATGGGAAACGTAATTTTCTTGCTTTACCACACAAAGAGGTCAAAGGTCATTTCAAACACATCACATAGCTGGTGTTTTTGCCTGTCTCCTTGGTGGCCTGACCCTCTCATGTAGTACTGTAATAAAACACATTGTGTTTGTGAGGCGTGGTGCTGAATCTTCGCATCTTCCCAGTTCAACACAGTAGGAAAAACAGGTTTCTGTGCAGTAAGTACTGTAACTGAGAGGACCAGGATGAATACTGAGATAAATTTCAATACAGCAGTATTCAGGTGGAAAGCCCCGTTCTCAGTGAGTAACTTCAGGGCTGCTGAACCACCATGCCTGCTGTCATAAATGTTTCAGCAGAAGCGGATTCCGTCATAAATCTCCTTGCGTCCCATGAATTGGAGGCTTATTCGATAAATCAGGCTCACTGACGGCGCTCCAAAGCCGAGGGTGAATCCCGGTTTATCTTCCCGAAGGTCCTGTTTAAAATGCAGCTCCAGCCAGCCTCATCCTAGCCAAGCTCCAACAGCCCGCCTCGGGTCCGGACCGCCGCGGTCACATGGTCACCGCAAAATTCATTAACCAACCCTCCCCTGCCCCCCTCCCCTGCCCCCCTCCCCCATCCTTCCCGTTTCATCTGTCGGTCAGAGCCCGTCAAGTCAGGCCCCAGCTCCTCCACTTTCCAGTATTGAAAAATGCATTCCGCTCAAATAGCTTTGCATTGATTCCGACCCCCCTACCCCCGTCTGAAGCTTTGGATCAATGCCAGTGCGTGGTCCACCTTCCAACAATCATTTAATGAGAGATGCAGCGGGAGTGTTTTGCCCGGATGCGGTGGACAGTACGCAGAGCCGACATGCCCTCCATGATAATTCATATCTGCGCTCCAGGGGAAAGCAAATACGGAAGGGAGCAACTGAAGACCGAAAGAATGACTGATGAGATGAAATCCTGGCTGCACTGATCCCACCACTGCAAATCACCATTCAGATTCCTGTAATCGGTACTGGTCATTTATTTGCTACTGAGCAATGCAGTCACCCATTGCTGATGTGACAGACACTTAATTATTGGTTGCTGGACTTAAGCTCTTTGAGTGTCACTTTGGCTCCTGTCTGAATGACAGGCAGTAAATCTCAGGGGATTGCCTCTAGTTTTATATAAATGCATCTTGGTTCTCCAAGACTAACTAGAATCTGCAAGTGCCGTTTTTCGCTTACCAGTACAATCAAAACTGGGACTAAGATTAATAAGCCCTAAATTATCTCCCTGAATCTGTTCATCTGTTTACTGCTTACATTTCCCCTGGTAACTTTGATCATGTCCACGGAATAGCATGATGTCCAGGATTGTTCCTTTGGTTCTGATAAGATGAAATGCAATTACATTGCTCATTGATGCAAAAGATTGCAACTGCATGAGATTTATTCCAAGTAAACAGCAAAGCATATGTCTCCACAGTCTCTTAGCATCTACATATATGCATTCGAATGGCAAAATATAGGGTCCCTGTACACATGGCTCCTTCTGCATATTTGCTGTTTGATGTAGTTTCTGATAGACACTGCCCATTTCCTGAATCACCCACCAGATGAAATACGGACATAGTATGAAGCAGAACGCAAACCTAAGGCGGTGGCAACACAAACTGCTTTCACACAGATAGCATGCAAATCTATGTTTTAACATAAATCATGCACCAACCATTTAGCATCATAAACTCTCCACCTTGGGTGACAGGATGGCTCAGGATGGCTCAGCCACTGCTGGGCGACATGGCTCAGGCAGTAAGAGTAGTTGTCTGGCAGTCGGAGGGTTGCCGGTTCAATCCCCCGCCCGGGCTGTGTCCCCGAGCAAGACACCTAACCCCCAAAATGCTCCTGACGAGCTGGTCGGCCCCTTGCATGGCAGCCAATCGGTGTTGGTGTGTGAGTGTGTGTGTGAATGGGTGAATGAGAAGCATTAATTTTACAGCGCTTTGGATAAAGGTGCTATATAAACTCCAACCATTTACCATTTACCATTTACCTTACCATCGCTCCGCAAGACTGGACAGTCAAACAAAACTGGACTGCAAACAAACTTCCAGAAAAAGTGAGCAGTATTGTCAATTCAATTCAATTCAGTTTTATTCGTATAATGCTTCTTTTTTTCTTTTTCTTTTTTACAGAGGCTCCATAACAAATAGAAAAACACACTGCCACACTAAGACTGATGTCCATGCTCTGCCACAATCCCTGCTATGAGGAATATCCAATTTACTGCTACAAGAATCCCCAAAGCAAAGAGTGAAATCTCAGTGTTAAATCATAGCTTTACAGTCTTTGGATATTGGCCTCTGGGGACACTCCAAAAAAAAAAAATCCAGTCTTGGCACACTTGACCTTGAAGATCTGAAATATAGAAAATGCCCATGTATTGTGTTTCCACCCTGCTGTCCAGTTGATGAGAGCTGAAGATTGGACTGCATATAAACAAGCAGACACATAAACGAAAGGAAACTACACTCTAGATGTGGGTAATGACTAGCACCACGCCTCACAAACACAATGCGTTTTATTACAGTACTACACGAGAAGGTCAGGCCACCAAGGAGACAGGCAAAAACACCAGCTATGTGTTTAAAATGTGGATTATATTTCAGGAATCCATGACATAAATGTGCTACAGCCTAGCCTTAGATTATGAACACATCTTCATCGCACGCAGCCCGAATGAAAAGCACACAGAACATTGCTGCATATCATTGTTTTTTTTTACAAGTGCTCTCCATTTCAGAATGAAAATAACAGTTTTCCCAATTGACACGCAGCGCTGAAGAGAGCCAGCGCAGCGGAGGTGCACACACTCTGAATTCAAGACCAATGTCTCAGAGCCATCTGCAATCCTGTCACCTCACGTTTCCATGGCAGTCCACGGCCTGGTGAGGAATCAGGCACAGAGCGGGAAGCAGTGCTGATGGCAGTCGGGGGTGTAGACACTGCAGCCTATAATGAAACTATATGGGCTGAGTTGTTTTATTGTTGCCATCTCTGGACTGACAGGCAGAATAGAATCCATTATTGCATTGTCTCATATGGACATATTTCAAGAATCTAAGAGCTAATAAAAGGCCATTAAGCTGCCTGAATCTGTCAAGATCTGACTACCCATCAGCCATTACAATTTCTGACTACTGGTTTATTAAATACACACCACTAATTCCCTTATGCAAGTATTGGTTGGGGTATAGCCCATCAGTATTTTCAATATCGCAAGATTATTGGTATTGAAAATGCTGACCGGCAATGCTCAATCCAACCGCAGAATATTGACTGTCAGCCATAAAATAAGCAATTTCCTGTATGGTTGCCATTAGCTTCATTAATTTGATATGCTGAATAGCCTGAAATTAATCTTGGCTAAGAGGTCTGTTAGTGTCAATATGCATGCCTTCTCAATTTAATATCAAATTAAAATGGTTTATCAGGAGCACAAGAAACCCCACTATTATATAATATTATGATTATTATGATCATTGTTATTATTAAGAACATAGAGCTTACTTTTCAGAGAGGGCCTTTAAGTTACTCCTTAGTGAGACAAGCAAGATCTATAAGTATGCATATGTATGATTATCTATAAATATTCCACATAATAAATACATTTATTGCCACATTAAGGATCAGACTGCCCAATGGAAAACAGTCCTGACGTAGTTCAGACTGTCCTCCTTCATGTTATACATTTACAATTGGGGTAACGTATTGCCGTATATCCCTGCGTTTTCTCAGGTTTCTGTTTTCCACCAGTCACCCTGACTGATGTGACTAATTAGCCAGTACATAAACATTACCACAGCGTCACGCTCTTTTATCTAAATGGATATGTTAAACCTCATTCAATAAAAAATAGCTTAAAAAAAGAGAATGATCCAAATTCAACCTTTTCTGTAAATGTGTCCAGTGAATTGACATCATTTCACACTTCAGTTGAAGTGTTATTATCCTGATCTAAAAAGCATTGTTTTGACAATGGAAGGGTGAATGCTGCCAGCAACACAACACAAACACAACACGAGTCCACAAATGACAAACTCAAAATAAAATGGTTACTATTCTTGAACCCTTTTGACTACAGGCATAATCCTGGTCTCAATTTTACATGCTATTTATTATTTTAAAAAATCAGGCTTTCTCCATATTTATAAGCATCTTGAATAATAATACAATATTTTGAGAATATATTTAGATTTTCACCAATATAAAATGGGGTCACGTCACTGAAAAAATACCCTCTATTGTGTCGTCAACGGTGTTTTCACTGTCTTCCTCAGAAATATTCGCTCAGATGAAAGATTCCTTGGGAGTCCTCCAAGTCCTTCAAAGTCCTATATTTAGATATAGACATCGCAATATAATTTTTTGGTTGTAAAACATCAACCTTTTTTGGCATAAACTCTCAAGAACTGTTTTTCAAAGCACAAGACTCTCAGTATGTGAAAATGCTACGGTTTCATTGCACAGGCAAAAACATGCTGTGCCATTTTATGTAAACCTTACAAACTATACACCTTTGGAAACGTAATGTCATTAGCTAAAATGCCTTTCAGTCATCACTTCAATAACATGCTCATAGCCGGTATTTGCACTGTATTTTCTTATATACAAATGGGGGTAACACATATACTGTGCAACTGCATTACTGATAGTGGTCAGAGAAGCTTGTACATGGGCTCATCGTAAGTAATAGCATTCTTGTACTACCTACAAGTACTTTTGTAGAAATATGCAATGGGGAAACAGAGAACAACGTTTCTTGAAGTTCTATTCAAGTTTCATTCTCTAGAAGTTTCTCTGAGTTAGCACATTTTTTAAATTAGAATCTATTGTGCATTTGGTTTGCTAGACTTTTACCGTGGAATGGAAACTGACATTATTTCTTGTAGTATGTGGATTTCCAAAATGCAGAGAAGGCAAAGTCACAGTTGTTTTGCCACCAAAGTGTTACAAAATAAGTCGCTAAAGCAATGGCAGTAAAATAGATTATTGATATAGGGCCATGAATTCTAAAGCTTTCAAGTGGTATATCCAGTTACAATAGTGATCAAACATCGCACCGTGAAAAAAGGAATGAATGCACGAACACCCGCACAGGCCCAGCCCTGTGCCGGTGAGATGAAAGTGTTTACAGGATGCTCAGTAGCTTTCCAAGCAGAGAGTGGTATTGGTGAAATGATGTAAGAAGATATACCTGGCGCTTACTTTTTATTTTTATATTTGATTACTCATACTTGTGACAAAAAAATCAGCCGTATGAATAACAACTAGAAATTATAATTATAATAATATTTTGTTGTTCTTCCTTTGTGTCATGGCCTAATGTTTGACTCCAATAAAGCACAGTGAAATTCATCTGTTTTAATTGTCCATGTTCAATGAATTCTTTCCTCACTCCACAGTGCAGTTACAAAATTACTGCAGATCAGTTTCTCTACAATATTGGCACATCATTATGCCTGCTAACATGATGGACAGATAATTATGCCAGCTCCCCTGATTGCCTTTATGTGTAATCAAATACTAAATTTGTATATATCAAGGTGCCTAATTAACGAGCCAAACTGTAGAACATTTCTTGTGATGTGTGACATGAACTGACATTCACTGCCACAGAGACTTTCTATCACTTCATCTCTTTTTGCTGGACACACCACTACTCTGCCCCCCCCCCCCCAATTAGTATTAAATGTCTTTCATGAACTTTCTCATTAAGTTTCAGCTTCAGAGAAATCACATTTTGTCTTCGCACACAATCTGCCATTGTTTCCGCCAGTCCGCCTTCAGGATAGGACAGGGATATGTAATAAGTCGGCTATAAATTGAAGGTTAATTGCAGGTGTTTTCTGACCTTTATTAGTGAATTAGTGAAGCACCTTTGTGTGATAATGAGCAAACATTTATGCTGATTTCATCTGGATGCTCTGGTTCATCATGAGAAACAGGCGTTTAAATCTGAGTAAAGCAGAAATGTGTATGCATATGTTTACTGAAATTCTATTCAGACTTCCTCTGGACTGGTGAAACCCCATGGGGGCAGTGTAGGAATGCACGGCCAGGCCAGGGCCTGCATGTGTTTTATTCTCCAAATGCTGTTTGTAGTGTCAATGACGTAACCAAACACATGAGAGTTTTTATCCAATGGGTGTGTGAAATGCAATGGTCTGGTAGAGAGATTTCATATGAAACTTACAGCTCTGTAGTGGTATTCGAGTTCTTAAAATGGATATAATGAATGCAACTATTTCTATATAAAGATGTATGTATTTGGACAATTAAGTATCAAGTTTTAAAACAACAATACATCCCACCTTGTTGCTGTATAGCCATTTAAACAGTTGAAAACTCATATTTATGAACTGTCATTTAACTGCCATTTCTGCTGCCTCATCACTCTTCTGATGCAAATATATTACTTTATGTATGAAATTACATCATTTCTTGTTTCATCAGCCACTTTTCAAAATGCCTGTCAAATATATGAGAACTGTTTATGCCTTCATAAATATGCATCTATGATAAACCATATTGCTGTTGGGCTACCAATATAAACACCAGCATTTTGTAATAAGTCTTCATGTCTCAGCCCTCAGGTCCATCATACATAAAATATAAGGAAATATGAAACAGTTTTTTCTTCTTAATTTTGTACATTAAATGTCCTTTGCCGGGAAAATGCCTTCTTTAACCCTTTTGGGTGTGGCATGGCATTGTGAGTAATGCACCACTGACAGGCTTTTTATTGGCTGTGGTTTTGCTTTGCCAAGGGGTGTTAATTACTGAGCTCCGTATAACTTTTCACTTACACTCCTACGCTGTCACTACTCCACAGAAATTCAACGCTTTGACAGTATGCTGGGAGATGAAGAAGATTCTGTGGAGAATCTTTTTTCTTCTCCAAATGTTATTTTTGCACGGATCGTTTCTCTCCCGGACACACGGGCTGCCTTGTGGGGCAGCAGGGGCGTGAGTAATTAGAGAGGAAAGGGTGATTAACACAGACCTGCAGTCAGAATGAGGAGACGAGGATGGGGATCATTCATAGTGCTGGATCACATCACTACCTTCTGATCCAGCATTTAGCCAACATTTAGCTGAACAGTAGAAAGCAGCTTTCTCATTGCGTTGAATACATTCATTTTAAATTCTAATTAAGCCAGAGTGACTGGCAGTTATAAAAGCGACTGGTTTGGTTAGTAACGCTGTTCATATCACTGCCTTTGTCAGATGTGGCCAGGAGGAACCAAGCGCAGACTCAGGGATTATGAGAAAAACGGGGCAGACAGAGCGTAATTCCAAAAACAGGCAAAGTTCAAAAACCAGGTGGTCAGTCCAAACAGGGCAGAGGTACAGAAATCGTGATCCAGAAAGAGAGAGTCCACAGAGCCAGTGCAGTGCAGAGCAGAGCAGAGCAGAGCAGAGCAGAGCAGAGCAGAGCAGAGCAGAGCAGAGCAGAGGCTACATCAGAAAGTAACATTACACAGGGGAACAATCCAAAGAACAAAACAGGCAGGTATAAATAGACTAACAAATGAAGTTAACGATTAACAGGTGTGGGTGCTTGGAAAGAGATGATGAGACAACAAGAAACAGCTGGGACAAGACAGGGAGGAAGTGCATATAAGGAGTGGGGGCGGAGACAGGAAATGGGGAGAGAAGTAAAACAAGGACCGGAGAAAAAGGAGAGAACATAGAAAAGGGAAAAACAAATAGAAGGGCACGAACATGACAGCATTATGGGGAGAAAAAAAAAACTTAAAAAGGTAACAGTGCAAAAACAAAATTCTAACCTCTGGCTTCCAGAGATGAATGTTTAAATAATGCATTCCATGCTTTTATTTTTTCGAAGACATCACGCATGAATTGCTTTGAATGATGAATAAAGTAAGCATAAAGCTCCCTGTGCTTCCACTTTATTTTATTATTTCCAAAAGTAACATTTTTGGTTTGTTTATGCGTAACATCTTGGGGACAACCTGGATGTGGACTCAAAGCAAACGCTTTCCGACAGGTGGTGATGTGATAAGACTGTAGGTAACATCCCCATCCCTCCAGAAGGTCCACCGGATGGGGAATGTTTGTTATTTAAGCATCACAGTGCTAATGTATCTGACAATAACACAGTTGAAAGTTACACTCACTGACAGTTTAAGGGATCTCTGCTGTGCCGCTTCTGGCAAGGTAAATTCCAACCAACAACAATATAAATTTGGGGCGCAGCAAACAGAAATATATCTACATTAGAAAAGACGGCAACATTAAAAAGCTGATTTAATTTTCCCCATTTCAGACTGTGTAATCAGTTACATTAAAATAAACCATGGGCCAGGATACTACCTCTCTCCAGAAATTATTCATTATGGCACAATACTTGCAGATGAATTCATGAGAACTGTTGTTTAACAACTTAATGATATATTTGCAATCTGCCTGCGGTGGTGTCATCTTGCATCATATGAATCAACTTCCATGTAGTTAATTATATTGTCCCATGCTGTTTTTAACTCCAGAGAACCTTAACTATGTTTTTGAGTTTATTGCCTTTAAAAAAATAATATTAATAAAATAAGACCTGGGGGTTTCACTTGTCCTGGCACTTGTTAATGATTAATTGCTCTGACTCCCATTAAAATAATGTGGATGTCATTGTTTCATTTTAATGAGGCAAAGCAAAATAAAGCTGGAAGGAGCTACTCGGTGCTGGAGATGGTATGGCACATCTGTTTGTCAGGAGTGTCACTGCCCTCCTGCCAGGGTCAAGGCTAACCTTCAGGAGCACGCTAATGTCGGCTCACGTTCAAGGGGGGAAATGAAATTACAAATTTGCTTTGATATAGAACCTTTGCACCTGGGGTGATCTGCAAAACTGCATTAAGGTTCATGGAGAACAATCCTGGAATAAGGCATATGGCTTACAAACTTTACACAAAGACACAACCCCATGAATCCCAGGAAAGTGTCATACTCACCACCTCAGTAGCTCAGTTTCATCAGAAGAAGAGACAATGCACCCCGTCCTTTGACCATTCCAACAAACAGAATCTTTAAAGACCATTCAGATAATATGGAGTCTATCCTTCAATTCATTTTCTCAAAAAAGAGGCATCATTTCGACCTCCATTTTGTGCCTTGTTTATCTGCTTCATTGCTTCATCATTTAAGCTGAGTCTTTGGAGTAACTGGTGGGAATGTGTGCTTGTTCGATCTCCCACATGGCAGGTCTATGGACAGGGAGGAGAGTGTGCGGTTAACATTTCTCCTCCAGGCCCGTGGGGATGGTGGTGACTCAAGCTCAGATGGATGTAGTACATTTCACTCGCTCGCTCACAAAGTGCATCCATGCAAGAGGATGATGTAACCCATTATCAGAGGAGTGTAAAAACATGGTCTCCCCAGTGTACTCAGAGCCTCAAAATTAAATAAAGGGCAGAGGGACATAGGAACAGGGGCAAAATAAATACATAATGAAAGATACAGACTAGATACAGATTTTTTTTTTACAGCTATATCCAAGGGATTGACGCTGTATAGATGTGAATTGGCCAGGCTTATGGTCCTGCAATGGAAAAACCTCTAAAATGTGCCTTTCATGAAAAGTTATTAAAAAAATGTATTTTAAATATCTTGTACTTCCAGGGGGAACTTATGGCAGTGCAATGACATGGCAATTACCCCACTTCCCCCCAATTTGTAACACCCAGTTGTGTAAAACCACACTCATGGTGCAATCTCCACAGCTGACGTGGAAGAGTGCAGACAAGCAGACACTCTCCTCTGAAGCATGCAATGGTGCCAACTACTTTTTCACGCTGCAGCCCACAAGTACAGACATGAGTCAACGGAAGACACTTGACGTGCAGTTTTAGTAAGTAGACCGCATACTCTTGATTGCCCATTGATTGAGGCGCTGATCTGGGCCAACAGGACCCTGGCTGGCTGATGAGCCAACAGCAGAAGATAATGTTACCCTGTGCGGCTACCAGCCACATCCAGCGCGAGCACAGTGGGGATTCAGTCCCAGACTGTGGGGCCCATTCACATATGGAACAGATGTAGGCATATGCTCGTTTTGGGTGCAGGTACCCTTTAACACAGTAAGTCACCCTGCAGCGCCTGCCTTTTGATTTTAAGTCTGGCTTTGACACAATATTGCTTTATTGCAAGAAGTTCTGGCTTGTTCTCTTTTATTCAACTGTCACACGGAGAAGTGAAATTTCAATCAGGCAGTACCAGCAATGAAAGGTCCAGAGTTCATGGCTAAAATACCACCCCAGATTAGGCATGATATTTGGAAGAAAAAAAAACAACTCTTCATCTACATGCTGGATTTAGTGTAAATGTTACAATATGGTAATGAGCAGTGTTAAAAGTCCAAAAACAGAAAAAAAAATCAAGAAAAAGGCATAGCTCACAGAAAATGTCACCTCAATCGAAAATATAACTGGATATATCTGTTCCAATTTACTAAGTAATTTACTATTATTGCATGTTACTAAGATATTTACTTATATAGTAAATTGCATTACTGTTATTTGCGTTACTGTCACCTTCCTGTCAGCTTTGACCAGTCTGTCCATTCTCCTCTGACGTCTCTCATTAACAAGGCATTTCTGTCTGCAGAACTGCTGCTCACTGTATTTTTTTGGTGTGTTTTGCGCACCATTCTTTGCAAGCTCTAGAGACTAGTATACGTGAAAATCCCTGGAGATCAGCAGTTTCTGAGCTAATCAAACCACCCTGTCTGCCACCAACAATAATTCCACCGTCAAAGGTCACTTAGATCACATTTTTTCCCCATTCTGTTGGTTTGATGCATGCATGAATAAGTAGGTGTAATAAAGTAAAAATGTTCCTAATAAAGTGCTCGGTGAGTGTACGTTGTACTCTGTCCACTATGCTATTATACTGCATTTAATAAGCACAGTATGGCACCATGCTACATGCTGTGCCTGTAGGATGGAAAATAACTTCCCAACCGATTGTGTGTGTATTGATGTGTATGGCATGAGAATAGCATGGAATTGGCGCTATTCTCCCGTCACAGAGAAACCTTGCTTCTTGAAGCTCTTTAAAGAGACAATCACGGCCTGTGGAAGCTTGTCCTGGAATTCACTGTCACCAGGGGACTGATGGTTGATTGGGGACAGCAGGCCCTTGGGGAGACAGTCTCCCACTGCTCCCTTCTCTCCCTCTCAGATCCAGGGCTGAGACGGCAGGAGAGGGGAAAACTCAGGACCAGTACAGGGAAATATTCTGTACAATGTTGGGTCACACAACTTGGTGTGAACGTTAAACAGCAGGCATCAGAACATGAAGGGTTGTGCTCCTGTTAGGCAGCGAGGCAGGATGGGGAGGGGGCAGGGAAATGCCGTGGGCCGGCTCCTGGAGAGCATGATGACATCATCCTGCCTCCCTGGGCAAAAGGAACTTTGGGCAGAAGGACCATTCTTAGCTTGCTCAATTCACCAGGGGAAAGAGATGGAGAGGGGAAGGCCTGTGGAGACCATGCTCCAGTGAGATACAGAAGGTCATACCACAGCCTGAGAGTCTGGAAGCATTTACAGATGTTCTTACACTGACCTATACTTTAAAACCCCTTCAAATAAACCCTCACCAAAAGGATTTCTGCCACTGCCGCTCAGAGAAAGTGAAAAAGGGCACGAGGTGGATGGAACTGTGAAAAAAGTCAGATGTTACAGAAATAAACAGAGGGCATGTCATTTGAAATGAGTTCATATTCCATTGCATGTGCAGCTATGGCAGCAGAATGAGTCACCTCTCAAATTGTTGTCAGTAACCCAAAATAAGCTTTGCTGCCTGTTCTGTCACATCCAAAAAAAGCCTCTTTGTTGGAAGACAATGCAGTCTATTCAGAATGTCATTGAGGGATTCAATGATTGATCATTCAGAAATGTAATTGAATTTGTATTAACAGCCCATGGATTTATAAGATTACAACAGAACAAAGATTGTAGTGATGATGAAGGAATATCTCTCTCTCTCTCTCTCTCTCTCTCTCTCTCTCTCTCTCTCTCATGCACGGATGCACACACAGATAGACACACAGAAGCATGTAATCACACACACACATATATTTTATTCAATGAATAGATGAGTTGAATTATTCATGCTGCTGCAATCAATTCAGCATTGATTGTAATTCAAAACCTATAATTTCATTTGACATAGGAAGATGTGCGACAGAAAAAGGAAATTCAGAATTATATACAATACTGTGCAAAAGTTTTAGGCAGGTGTGAAAATGCTGTAAAATAACAATGCTTTCAAAAATAGAAATGTTAATATTTTATTTTTAGGAATGAACAAAATGCATGAACAGAAGAAGTGAATGAACAGAAGAAAAATCTAAATCAATTCAACATTTGGTGTGACCACCCTTCAAAACAGCATCAATTCTTCTTGGTATACTTGCACACAGTTTTTGAAGGAACTTGGCAGGTAGGTTGTTCCAAACATCTTGGATAACTAGCCACAGTTCTTCTGTGGATTTAGGCAGCCTCAAATGCTTCCATCTCTTCATGTAATCCCAGACCGACTCCATGATGTTGAGATCAGGGCTCTGTGGGGGCCATACCATCACTTCCAGGACTCCTGGTTCTTCTTTACGCTGAAGATAGTTCTTAATGACATTGGCTGTATGTTTGGGGTTGTTGTCCTGCTGGAGAATAAATTTGGGGCCAATCAGATGCCTCCCTGATGGTATTGCATGATGGATAAGTATCTTCCTGTACTTCTCAGCATTGAGGAGACCATTAATTCTGACCAAACCCCCAACTCCTTTTGCAGAAATTCAGCCCTAAACTTGGAAGGAACCTCCACCATGCTTCACTGTTGCCTACATTCTTGTACCGCTCTCCAGCCCTTCAGCAAACAAACTGCCTTCTGCTACAGCCAAATATTCTCATCAGTCCTGCCACCATTTTTCTGCACCCCAGTGTTTTCGTGCATAGTTGAGTCACTTGGCCTTGTTTCCACGTCGAAGGTATGGCTTTTTGGCCGCAATTCTTCCATGAAGACCACTTCTGACCAGACTTCTCTCTACAGTAGATGGGTGTAACTGGGTCCCACTGGTTTCTGCCAATTCTGAGCTGATGGCACTGCTGGACATCATCTTCTGATTGTGAAGGGAAGTAAGCATGATGTGTCTTTCATCAAGTTTCCTTGGCCAACCACTGTGTCTACGGTCCTCAACGTTGCTTGTTTCGTTGTGCTTCTTCGACAGAGCTTGGACAGCACATCTGGAAACCCCTGTCTGCCTTGAAATTTCTGCCTGTGACAGACCTTACTGATGCAGAATAACTACCTTGTCTCTTGTTGCTGTGCTCAGTCTTGCCATGGTGTATGACTTCTGACATTAAACTGTCTTCAGCAACCTCACCTTGGAAGCAGAGTTTGGCTGTTTCTCACAAAGTTTGAACCCTCACAGCTGTTTCTGTTTCAGTTAATGATTGTTTTTCAACCTACATATTAAATGTATAATCATTAGCTCCTGTTTGGTATAATTGGTTAATCACACCTGACTATATGCCTACAAAATCCCTGACTTTGTGCAAGTGTACCAAGAAGTGCTTTGCTGGTTTGAAGGCAAGGGTGGTCACACCAAATATTGATTTGATTTAGATTTTTCTTCTGTTCACTCACTTTGCATTTGATTAATTGATAAAAATAAACTATTAACATTTCTATTTTTGAAAGCATTCTTACTTTACAGCATTTTTCACACCTGCCTAAAACTTTTGCACAGTACTGTATCTATAAACTAAATGCAAGCTATTAATAAAGCTTTTAATCCAAATAACATGAAAGGATTTTTGTCTTGTTCTAGACTAGTCCTTGAATATGATAGAAAACAATCATGTGAAATTTGTCACATTTTGTGCAACCAGCATTTACAAGAAAGTCCACGTTTTCAAATGTGACTTTTTAAAATATGAACTATAATTTTCTCATGTGATAACATAACATATTCCATTAAATAACATGGGATCCTTTTTCCTGGACTCACTTTATAAGTGGCACTATTTTTATATGTGTGTACTCCCCCCTCCAAATGTTCAAATGTGGTTTTTGAACAAACAATTTGTGAACATGTGATTTTTTCATAAGAGGGAGCAGCATTTCTTAATTATGACATCTGCCCAAAACAAATCCCTTTCAGGACTATCCAGACTATAATTCAGATTAGTCTGAATTTGAGAATTTTCTATATAAAATGTTGTTTGCCAATTAAGCAATTAATCCTGTTTTATCACCCTGAGGGAATATCATCAAATTAGTCTTTCCCCAAATTGTCACAAAGGACTAATTGCTGTTAATGTTTTGTTGACACATTCATCGGTAATCGGATTTGAAGAGAACAAAGTATTAAACAGTCATTTTAACTTCAAATACTTTCGATTTTCACAGCTGCAAAAATCTAACTTCAACTAAATTATTCATAAACTGTGCATATTTAATATGTTGATTCATAGAGAGGGAAAACAGCTAATAATTTGCATAAAGTATGGTTTTAATTCACTGCATATTGGTTGCAGTGGTTCACTCGTTCTTTAATTTCGAAATAATTGTAATATGTCCGCGTGACACGCATATTAAAAAGCGCGTTTGTAGTGCCGAAAATCCACAAGCGATACCGCTTATATATGGAAATATGTAATCCCGCTGTTGAGCATTTGTGATTCATACCTTGTCATTCCTCATTAAAGGTCTTATTTGTGAGCTGCTGTATGCTTTATATCGTCTTGTCGGGCACAAGTCACGGTGCAAGCCTTTTTTAAGCCTTAGAGCGAGCTCGAACAGTTATGTTTCTGGGCCTTACAATTCGGGGGCATGCCACTTCCCTTCTTCCACCAAGCTTTTGATGTTGTTTAAGGCGATGGTGCTTGCTACAAATACAAACGTGGATCTTTTTCTCTGAAAGGGAATGGGATTTCAAAAACATGCATTTTAATCGTACCAAAGGGTTCACCTGCTATGAACCAGCACTCAACTGCTGATCTTTGTACCTCTGGACACTTAAAAAAACCGCACAAAAACACGCATAATTCTACCTAACTTCGTAGAGTGGAAGGAAATGAGAGCATCGTCATTTTTGTTTTGTGATGTGTTCTAGGTACTTCCTTTGCCTTTGGAAGTAATCTCCATTATATTCTACTCACTTAATCAGAAGTAAAATAAATTATAAGTCGAGCATTACTATGGCAACTGACAAAACCGGGCCATTTCAGGACAATTTATGGTAGTGCTGGTTAATGGCAGGTTAATAGAGTCCCTTAAATATCTAGGAGTTAGAGCATAACATTGCAAAAATGCAAAATCCATTATAATGTTTTGCATTCCATCCAAAACAATTGACTACAAAACTGCAAAAGGAAAATGATGTGTCATATCATTATGTATTGTCTTTTTTCTCAATCTCTTTTTACTTTGTAATGATGCTAAATGTGTTATTTTCTGGGTTGGGTTCCAGGTTTCTGTTTTTTTGGTTTGTGTTTGGAAAAAAGAAGACATACAATATAGCAGCATAGATTTGTCAAATGCACTTTTGGTGTACATGTGCATGTCTGCAGGTGTATACTGCATATGTATGAATGTGTTCTGTAGGTGTGGGCCTTGGGTCAGACTGGCAGTAAAATAATGGATTCAGAGCAATGAAGCAGGAAGTGTTATGGACTGGCCTGTGAACAGAGAGACTCATGGGTACTGAAAGGCTCATGGGTCTGCTGGCTACGGTCACTTCTCATCAACTAAAGCTGTGTATGTTTGGTTCAGCCCACCGTCCCACACGCAACCACGTGTTTCCTGAACTGACACAATCATCTGTTTGTGAGCATTCAATGGCACCTTGCCCTGTGGAAAATATGCCATGCCATTTTAATGCTTGGTAGGACATGCATGGCAGTTACAACACTTTGTTATATTTTCTTACCAAACTAAACTGTAAACCATTGCTGGATGTGGATTGACGGTAATAGCATTTATGTGGCTGCCTGCCTTTGCCACAGAGAAGCCAGAGATCACTGCCCTGACGCCTTCTCAAACTCTGCCCTGGGGTACCACTGTATTTGCTGGATGTCATTCCAACTGCAATTGCAATCTAAATTAATTTTTTGTTAATAATTATGTTGTCATGTTGAGAAGGATTATTTACCTTCTTCAGCCACATTATCTCAGAAATAGCTATGCATTTAAGCAACTATGGGCTAGATGGTGTTAATGAATATGAGCCTTTAACTCTGGTGTGGAGAGTAATGGATTCTCATGGTTGGGTGAAGCAAAGTACAAAATGCCTACTTGCACACTTTTGTATTTCTGACAGAATCATATCTGACATTTATGAAGAGGTACTGAAGCAAATTAGAGGCTACATCTGACCAGCCAACTTGCATTAGCATTTGTGTGAAGTGGTACATATGGTATATAACACAGTCCTACATCGGCCATGGTGCATGGCCAGCTTTGAGAAAAAAACATCTGTTCTAAAATACCTTCCCTTTAAAAACAGTTACATAGAATTCATAGGATTTTCATGAGACATTCACAAAGCATATCAGTTGTATCTTCTCAATTTATTTCAAGGACAGAGTGATACATTCACAAACCATATCACTCAGGGAATCCAGTCAGTTTTTCTGTTTCAAAAGCAAACTAATATTATAATAAGAATCTACTTCATGTGAGGAATCAGAGAAAGCTCTCTCATCCCTTGAATGTTTACAGTGATCCCTAAAGAGGTAAGTAGGACTCAGTAAGCGTATGGATTGAATATTCAAAGAGAAAGGCCTTTATCTTCCCCCTCGGCCATTGCTGATTTGATTCAGCAAGTGCAGTGTCTCTTGATGCTTGGGGTTGACTGCCATTAAGATAAGTTGGCCTCATAAAAAAGGCAAAATGGATGAAGCCATATCGCTCCACCCACACGTTGGGGAACGGACCTACAGGAAATGGTCCAGCCCTTCACCGGTGGAATTGGAGCAATATGCAACGGACAGATAAGAGGGTGCAGATGATTTTGGAATGGGACTGGTTCATTATGGGAAGACATTCAATGCATCTCACTAACCTAAATATTCATGACTTTCATGGCACAATAATGCAAATGATACAATGAGGAAGTGGATTTATATTTCAGATTTTATCACCGTGAAGGGAATTCTGGAGCTATAGGTGTATGTTTCTACTGTATGTTTCATTCTAATGTTTTTGGAGCTTAACTAAAAAAAACTCTGTATCATAAAATGAGAGCTGAAATAGGAGCCACAGGTATTTGAAAGTTGCATTAATGGAAAAGAGCACCTTTTGTAGCTTTGAGTATAAGGAAAGTGGTTTTCCTGGGGCACTGTTTTATTTTTAAACTCTACTTTTCTTCCAAACATCCTAATGGTCTAAAAAGGGCAGCGTGTACAGTCATAAGGAATTGTACCCAATGTCCCCTAGCAAATGACATCTGCTTTGCTGAAAAAGAGGTTAACCCCACAAGAATTGCCCCTTTTCTTGACACAAGCTTGAAAATACCCCAGTGATGACTGCTATTGTGAGAGGGTGGGGTTGCTTCAGGGTCATCTCTGACTATGATATTACCTTTCCATGCCCTTGGAAAGTACAAATAAAATCTAAGTAAATACTTTTGGTCACATGTCCCGGTTGTGCACTAAATTAACACAGGAAAAAAAACATTCAACTGAGTTCATGGAAATCACTTCAAATAAAATAAATATAAATCAATAAATCTCTTTAAATGTCAGAGAAGTAAACATGAACATTTTTAACTAACCCATGGCGATATGTTTGCTATGTTAAGCGGGCTGCAGTTAACAATGTTAAGCTAGCTACACAGTGTGGTATATTAAGGGTCAAAACAGAATATGTTTAAATGATCTTCTTACAATGTTATTTGTTTCCTCCATAACCTTTATGTTCATTGGTCAAATAAATGTCAGGTGAGACTGTCCTTATAAAGAGGGCATGCGCCTCGGATAACGGAAAGTCCAAAGAAGTGCCTACTGAACTTGTCCTCCATGTTTAATGTAGTGACTAATAATATGGGCATACGTTTTTTAACTTCTGAGCAAAGTCTCCCTTCTCCATTATTTATACTTTCTCTGTTTGGTATACAACACATAGTTAGCAGTGTCGTCCCCAGTTGCCTCCAATGTGTTTGGTGGCTCTATAGGTTTCATAAATCACTGGGCTGTGTCCGTAACCCACCAAGAGCCTCCTCATCAATCAGACTGAAAGTGTCCAAGTGTTTCAAGTGCTACTGTCCCCCAGGGGGATGGGGGGTGCTGGTTACCAGATGAGAGATAACATCATGGCAGAATTTAATCAAACAGCGTCCATTTTGTCAACAGCCATTACTGCTTTTGACTTATTATGTCTATGATTATTTTTGAACGCATTTCTGGATGTTTTAAGAAGTAGGGGAGGTTGTAACATTGGTTTAGTTGTCACACCATCAATTTAATCACTATACACTCAGTGAGCACTTTATTAGGCATATATTTACTTACTTTAATGTATTACAACTTAGTAGTAAGTCTTCTGTTTCTGTAGCCTATCTACTTAGAGGTTTGTTGCGTTGTATGTTCAGAGATTCTCTTCTGCACACGACTATTGTAATGCATGGTTATTTGTCTAACTGTCACCTTCCTGTCAGCTTTCACCAGTCTGGCCATTCTCCGCTGACCTTTACCATTAACAACATGTTTCTGCCAGCAGAACTGCTGCACAATGGATGATTCTTTTGGGTTTTTTTGCGCAATTCTCTGTTTGCAGAGAATTGTGAATAGAAACAAAATAATTGCAGCACAAGCACAAACTGGAGCAAAAAGTCCTGAAATCATTCCCAGTATCCCCTACAATATCTGAACCTGAAGGCATGTATTCCCTGTAAAAGATGACCTGCATAAACATAAAGGAACATGTAGCATGTAGAATACACAGAGTATAGTCCTGATGTAATAACTCCACAAGAATAGCAGAAGGATAATATTATTGTAATGGCTTTCAATACCTAGGGATTGTTTTTCCTTTGCTTTTAAATATTAAATATTTTCTTCAACTAAAAGGATTATAATTCATCGAGTATTCCATTAGGCTGCTGTCCTGTCAGCCTTGATTTTATTTTCTGTTGTACCTTTCAATTCACCATGTCCTTCCTCTGAGACTCAATGCACTGTGGCCCTCAAAGAGAGCCACTGCCTTAATCTATACATACAGTAATATAAGATAGAGCTAATGCCAATCATCTTTTATCTGTTTCACACTAATTGTTTCCATCACAGTGAACAGCATAGAATGCACACCCTCCTCTCAGGTAGCAGCCATTTTATGGGGACAATATAAGCCTGCATTCACTCCCCCTTCCCCTCACCCAACCCCCATTCTCCTTCCAGCAGCATATACAACATTTATTTAATCAAGGTGAACCTTGCAAGTACATTCTCAACCCATTTAACATTGTCTTGATGCTTTTTCAAATTTATTTATTTATACATTCATTCATTTCTTTAAGAATCTAAGAGGAAATTGTTTTGTCAAAGTGCACTGTTTCAACAAGAGCTTCTGAATTGCTCTCTGAAAAGCTGAATTGGTGAACAGACGCTCTCCTTTCACTTAAAATACATTTCCACTCACGCAGGAACTTGGCCAAAAACTGAGCGGAGACTGAACAGCGGAGAAGCCTTTGAGTGAAAACGTGGCCCGGAACCAGGAGCTCACTCAAGCATGTTATATGGAGCAGCGTTGTTATTGTTATTGTTTGGGGGTAGTGGCAGACATTTTCAGTGCATGGACCAGCAGAAGGAGGATTTGGATGTTCACTTTCAAATTACTCACATATTTACAGCTTTAACCCTCAAGCGAACAAATGGAGTCATATCTGACCCCAGACATATAGTACTTTATTGATATTTTATTGATATCTTAATTTAAATGTCACTTGAACCTGGCACAGTTTAATGCTAATCTCTGTGTGTACAGTATTGTGGTATGAGGTGAATGAATATCATGGAATACTACAGTCAAAACTACAGTTAAATGATTTTGCTCTTATAAAATATAGCAGTATATTTTGCTCAAGCGCAGTTCAGGGGAACTAACGATTATTGATCGATGCCTGTATTGTGGCACTACGCTGTGTGATTTACAGCTTCATGGCTTTTATCTGTGATATTGGATTTCTGGTGTGTCCTGCATTGTATGTTACTATTCACTACTCGTGAGTTACTTTGCATAAGAGCATTTGAAAAAATATATCGATAGTCATACATTTCTATGGTTGACGAGGATTGCACTAGACCTGCACTGTGGCTGTGGAACATGCACTCAGAAGTGGAGTTTAAATGCAGGAGGAACAGTGTGAGAAACTGCATCAGATCTGGGGAATATTATTATTTATTCAAAAACTGTATTCCTGCTTCATTAAAAAATTATATCTGTGACCCTCACTGCCTCTATATATTTTAATTCAAAGCAACGATATAAAAAAGGATGCATCTGCATCTCTTTCACCCAGGCAGAACTGAATGATGTCACCTTTGGGGTTGATGGAAATAGTTTGGCATAGATTCCTGACAAGAGGAGTTAAGAGACATAGACACAAAACCAAGAGGCACAAACAATGTTTTTTTATATATTTTATTTGTCTTTTTTATCCAACTTTTTAGTGCTCAACCATATTCTGTCTCGTCCCATTGCTGTCATTCTCTGTCAAATCATCACCAACTGATGTCCACAGTTCTCCAAAGGTCAGGCACAGATGGTCTCCTCTGACCACAGCTAGCCAAGTTTCTTCAGGTCACTGCTACATTAGTTCCTCCCAATGGTGTGCCACACACCAACAGACTGCCAGAGGCTCTCACTGTGGGACATGGTGCTCTTCCAATCAACATTATCCATCTGAACTTTAAAGTGCACTTTAACTGCTGTCTATGGGGCCACAGGTATGATTTGGGCAATGGTACCTCAGAACAATTTAAAATCCCTGCTTTGGAGAGGAAAGGAAAACTATTTGTGTTTCTGTGACATTGTCTGTGGAGAACTAAGTCGTTTTGCATATACATACAAATGCGGAAATGCATTTTGCTTCTGTCAAACTGTCATATGTGCAATTACACTCTTGATATTTTCATTGGAAAGTTTCTGCATGGCAGCAAGAAAAAAGGGGCCATTATAGTTGTCCTGTACAATGCTGTCATTAGAGACATAATGTGACGTGAGAATTATAGGGTTCTATGTGTCATTTTTGTCACAAGTTAGTTATATAAAAATAAATGCTGTTTTTATCAATATTTATGTGTGTGGTGTTATAAAATGCAATTCCAGTTTTTCGGTGTAATTCCAGTTTTTAAGAAGTACTATATCTTGGAACTGTAAAAATTGCAGATATAGCCCTGTTATTTTCAGGTCTTGATTGAGAATTCAGCTGCAGATGAAGACACTATGATATACTATATATTGGTTGTAGACTGGTATAAATTACAAGAGTGCATATTAAAGCTTGGTGTAGAATTCTAACTAATCTACCAATGCATTTTGCATTTCAAAATGTACTCTAAATTCAGTAATGAACCTGAGCTGCTGCACAAATGAATTCCTGAATAACGCTCCGGCACATAATATATTCAAGTCTGTTTAATTATGTGGGACACGGTTACATTGATTTTTTTTATGGTTAAACAATTCCCCCTTGCTAGTGAATGGCATCTAAATGATTTATCCCAATTAGTAATGTGTAATGTAAAAAAGAGGTAAGGAAAAATAAATCATAGCTCACACACTGATTGATTTTTTTTCACATGTTACAATGTAAATGTTGTTTTGCTTTTTTGAAGACCTGTAAAAATAGATTCAAATGCAAGAGGAGGTTCCCCCAAGAGCACCATAGGCAGGCTCTCCTGTCCTCCCAGCAGGAAGACAAAAAATGCATAGGTTCTCATTCCAATAAATTACCAACTTCCCCTGAGAACCATTCTTTCAATCTGCTCCGTGCCACTATCCACACTTACCGTGGAAACCGTTGGTGAATAAAATCAGATAAACCCTTAATGGCTTTCCACCTATACTCCTCTATGGCACCTGCATTTTTACCCTCCGCTGACATTATGAAATTCAAAACCAAATTACCTGAAAGCCTTTTTATAGTCCTGGTTATAAAGCTCTTCCAAGTGAGGAGCGGCGCTGGCGTTGCGCTTCCCCCACGCTCACGTGCCGAGGGGGGCGTGAGTGCGTGCTCATGCGTGTGTGTGAGCGGGGCTTCGTCCTGTGGGACACCAGGAAGCTACATCACGCAGAACAAATGGCTCCGCTCAGAACACTGGAGTCCACCTGTTTGACCTCACCACCCATTTGGAGATATGTCTCATTCTGCATAAGGATCTGGCTGTGATGGGATTTGCCTACAGTGGGCGAGCTGTTGTTCATGAGTCAGTTTTATTCATTGTTAATATATTTTTTAACTATGTGCGAATCACTTTGAGAAGTTTGTTTGAAGAACTTCATTTATAAATTGTTTTCCTCAAGCACATCATGAAGTCATGTTTCCTTTTGGAATGGAGAGGCTGTTCTGTGCATCACACCAACCTCAATGGGCTAGGTAAATGAGTTCTTCCATTTCATGGCATATCACGGCTTTTAGTTTGAAGGTTTAGTCAATGTTACAGGAGAAATGCATTTGAATGCATTGTGTTTTGAAGTGACCTACTTTCCAGGCACGATTCGCTTGAGCCAAACACAGAATGATGCAGATCTCAGAGTCAAAATGTCAGTTCTTGTTATTACCACCCTGATGTCCATCTTGCATGTGAAATATCCACAACACTTTCAGTTCAGCACTGGTTAGGTGCCTTGAATCTATAATACATGAAAAAACACTGAATGAACACATACATTAAATGCAATATTCAACAGACAAAGTGATGCTTTTGAAACAAAAATACTTCTCTGAGGGCTGTGGCAAGACACAAGTTATTTTCCTCTTTACTCAAAACTCGTACTGTTTTGAGTAAAGAGGAAGTGCCACAGAGATATGATTCCTTCACATCAAAACAGCAGAACTTGGCAGGGGTGTCAGAGGGACAATATTGTCTGCTGGGTAATCGCTTCTGAAACATTATGCATGAGTGACAGCACAGAAAGGATAACATAGCTCAACACCACAACATGCAATCTCCATATAAGTGAAGGATGAAAAAAATATAACTGAATGAATTCCTAAGCAATACAAAGAATATTTTATTTGTAGAAGTATTCTGTCCCCTGATGGCTACTGGGTACATGTGGGACATTTTCAGATCAAATGTGAGTGATGAGCACTAAGACGTGCATGGAGCTTCAAAGAGGGACTAATGTAAATTTTTTCTCAAAGGATTATGTAAAAGCATGAAACATTGCATCACTATAATGACAGGAACTACTACAGGGCATGGAAAGCCCATGGATCCAGAAGTACTTATGAAAAAACCAAAAGCCTGCCGTATTTAATGCATGCAGTAAGTCTGTTATTTTTAGGATAGGATCCCATACCTGAATTCATTTCAAATGCTACCACCAGCATTAACTGTTTACAGTTTGCAAAATCGGAGTTGTTTGTAATGCATTGAAAATATCAAAATGTGTTACTTGTGAGTTTTAGACAGACTACAGTATGCTGTGTGTGAATACATTCCAATATAAACCTATCCCACATTTTCCTCCAGGCTAGCTGCAGGCTGAGTGTAGTTGGAGGTTAGTAGGGAATGTAATTAAAGGTGTGGCTCCAGGGGTGCTGCCCTTGGGGTTAAATAACAGAACTGGAGAGGTACTGCCACTGTCTCTGCAGCTTAGTAAAGATTCTGGAGCCCTGAATTTCCCCTACACCATCAAATCACAAGGTTGAACACGAAAACATGTTAAAAAAGAATGAGGAATTCGCTCACAAGACAGCAGTCCTTGTGAGACTTCCTTGTCATTAATATTTGCAGCCTAAAGGTTCTCTCACGTGTTTTGACCCTTTTTTGATTCCAGGAATGCCCCTGGCATGGTCTAATACATGTTCGTGCTGTGACAGATTTGGGAGTGAAAGGGGGTTTGTGGTTGGGGGCAGATACTTCATGCGTTCATTTGTACTAGTCCTGTCAATATCTCAAAAACTATTTACTGCACCTAGATGGCCGAAGACTGAAATTATAGAGCAGGCTTGTACCATTCAGAAACAAATTTATGCCAGAGCATATACATACAGTGTACACAAAATATACACAAAAATACAAAGCACCTCAAGACCAACCCAGAACTACTTTATATTTGTGCACAAACTCAATGTCAACTTCTGTACAAAATATGATAAAGATATCAACAGGTATTCAAATTCCACAAGTTTTCTCAAAACTGTACCCAGATGTCCTCAAGTGTCTCCAATTGTCATGATCTGGGTCTGAACTCATGTATCATTGTTTATTATCTTAATTTTTTTCATGTCTGTATTATTTGTATGGATTTGCCTGTGTTTGTCTGCCCTGCCGTGTGCTTGTGTTTTCTTTGTCCTGAACCCCGCCCTCACCTGCCTCTGTTAGCCCCTTCTGTTCATTTGCATACTCGTTGTTTTGATTGATTCCTCCCTGTTCCTCATTGTCTCCTGCCCATTAGTATTTAAGTTCTTCCCTTCTGTTCAGCCCTTGCCAGATTGTGCCTGAATGTTTGGTGAGAGATGCTGCCTGTTTTTGCTCTGTTCCCATGTGCGCTTGATAAATCTTTGATTTTCTCTTTATGGTAGCTTTCTGAGTGAGTTTTTTGATAATATTTTGTATCTGCTCTTTTGGCATTTTTCTGAGTTTTGGATTTTTGATCTTCGTTTTTGGATTCTGAGTGACTGCCTTGTCTGATCCTGTTGGAAATAAATAATTATCTTTTTGCCTGCTACATCCGGTCTGCATCTGGGTCCTTGTCTGCGAGGTCTGACACCAATTCTCTCCAAATATAAAACATCTGCATATATTAATTATCAGCAAAACTTATTTTTTGATAGGTTAATTTTATTCACATTAACTTTGTGTGTGTTTTATTCACAGATATGAGAGTATGTTTTTATAAAGCATGCCCAAAGTGTCCAAAAAGCTCTCCGTATAGGATTACACACCCTAACACTTTCTAACTAATGTGCATCACATTTAAAATGGAACATAATTTTAAATTTAGGTTAACCAGAGCCCCATTAGCCTCATTAACCAGTACAAATACAGGTTTATAGGAAATTACAGGATAGCCAAATTACACACATTTGTATATTCATTCTGCTATAGAAACGCAGCAATATTCATAAACTGTTTAAGACTAGGACACATCTTGTTGGAAAGTTTAGGAAACCCTGTACAAGAAGGTTGCCATTTTTTACATTAGTCCGGTAGTGAAATGTCCTAGCAATGCATTAATGCAACAAGATGTTGTTCACTACGGCATTTGCTTAGGTATATCCCAACCATAGTTTTTTTCAAAAATGGCAACCCTCCGACTGCCAGACGACTGCTCTTACTGCCTGAGCCATGTCGCCCCCATGTATCAAAGCAGCCATGTATCAAAGCAGTTCTACTGTAAATGTGAAATATTGCCAGATGATTATATTAGCCTGGGTGAGGGATGAGCCATCAGTATCTCTGAAACATGGCTGCAGTTTTGATATGTTGCGTGCGTAATAAGACACCAGAAATAATGATTTTTCCATTTCTTGCCTGTTTCCCCTTAGCCTCCAGTTCCATATTCAATCTAAAACACATCATTCTGGATATGTATACATGGTTGTGGCACATGTTCCTATTCCAAAGTGTCTGCTTCGCTATAATAAACCAGTTCTGGGACTTTGAAACACCCATGTGTGAGAATGTCAAAATCGCGTGCGTTTTACAAGGGCAAGGATGCATATGTGTAGCCGTTGGTGGCTATATATTATCCAGACAGTAATGCCTCCTGGCAATTCAAAAATTACAATGGAAGCCTCTTTGACTGACATCTGGCAGCTGGATAGAGGTTTCATCACCAGATGAGCTTCTCATCCTTTTCCCATGCATGCATTGTAGATTTCCTGCTGGGATGAAAACCCTGAGTGTTTTGAATAAATGTATGCATACACAGAGCCAGCACCCTCCTCTTGTCTGTACATAGCCTGTCTGTGGTTTTTATTATAACGTCATTATCAGAATACACAGAGTAGCACTGTATATAAGTATACAATATATTGTTTCACCCTAACCCCAAATCCCAAACCCTAAACCCCAACACTACCCTAGCACCACCCTAACCAACACCCCCAATCCCCTCCAGACCCAAACCCAGTAGAAGCTGAGGAGCCCACATTTAATCTCATACAGAATGCTCACACATGCATCAATTAGCCATTAGGGGAAGAGAGACTTCTCTTACAACTTCTTTGGAATTTATTGATTCAGATTTTTCTAACCCTTCACTGATTTGGAGATATGCTATGTTGGAGTGCTAAGTGATGTTATCCTTTCTGAGTTGTCACCCATGCATAACCTGGAAGATTGTAGAATGAAAAGAATTGCCAGCTGGTTGCCTGTTTTTCGAAGAGCACGTAGGCCTATATTTGCCCTCCTGACCTGAGGGAAGATGTTGCTCCAGTGGGACAGGACTGCACTTCTGATTAGACAGACCAGAAAATGAAAGAGAAATGGGAATAAAAGGTTTAAAAGGTTAGGAGAAAGACCGAGAGTCAGCATGTAGGAATCTTTTGCCATATCTTTTCTCTTGTGTCTGTGCTGCACCGCTGCCCTCTCACTGAAGAGCCAAATATATCATATAAGCTCTCATCAGTAAAGTTATGGACAAACTATTATTTGTTCATATTGAATTAGCCTTAAGCTACTGTAATGGTGCGGACTGGAATTTAATTTGTTACACTGACTTTTGTTATAAGGGTTATAAGGGTTGTACATAACATGCCTCTTCCATATTTTGCGCATATCTTAAATCTATATGAAATATGAAAGAGGCATGCAACCTGTTACCCTTGGTTTCTGTTGAGCTCTCTTTCTTTCATGGCATAGCTTGTATGAAATCGCAAATGGTTTGAAGTTGAAATGCATCTTACATCGTCTATTGAATTTTTTAACAGATCAGGACTCAACATTTATTATGCAAGCACTTTAAATAACCTCAGCAAGAGAAGACTATAAATACATTCTATCATTTATAATATATTGCCCTTCAGCTGTTGAGTGTTACTGTCACATTTTCTGTGGGGGGAAATATGCCCCTCTTGAGTAATGTGTTATTGTTGTAAATAAACTGCATTATCATGACAATTAGCCAAATGTAAAAAACAGGTTTGTGCTTATGATTATTGCTAATTCACTGCTACTCTGTTCTGATAATATTATGCAGACATTTCCAGTGATGTAGTTAGCGCAATATTAGACACCAATCTATTGCAGGGCTCACATGCCATTCACTCACACATTCATACCTAGGGCTAATTGAGACACTCCAAAGAAGTTGTGTTTATGGACTGTGGAACCCAGGACTTTTTTGCTGTGGCAAATGCTACTACCTAACGTGCCCCCATGGCTGACCAATGCTTGCTGTGGACAGAGCACCGATTCATCGTTAGCTTTGAGAAAAGAGGACACTGTGACATAAAATATGCACTGAAGCAGGACACTGTTTTTACCCGTCTGGATTCAGCGGGGCTGAAGAGATGGTACTTCTCCTTCAGAGACAGTGTACTGGTTGAATTATTTATGCAGTGGGTCTCTGTACTACCCTGGCACCCCCGCCGAAATTACAGTTACGCCACAGAATATGACACCCTAATTACCTCTGTCATTCGCTCTGCTCTGAAACTGATTTGAGGGAGCAATGAAAAACAATGGCTGCTGGAACTGCCGATAAATCCAGTGGCATGTTAGACTGAGCTCATTAATGGAATTTTCCACGAGGCAATAGATATCAATTCCAATGCACGTTCTCTTTAATTTTGTTTAAAAACACAGAAATAATTGATTATTATATTACGCTATTTTCTAAATTCACAATGACTGTTGTAGCAATTGTAGGCTGTGCTCTTTGTATTCACACTTACTGCATTTAAACAAAAGCCATGAACTCAGAGAAATACATCACACCACCCTCATAAAGTATTGTATTACTGCTGTTTTGTGCAAGGGCTTGTCAGTAAGTGAGAAGTGGTTGTTTTGGTAGGCTTTTAGAATACACCCCTGGAATACACACAAATCTGAGCATGCCAGTTAGGTTTGGATAAGAACCCCATAGCCTGTATTCATTCAACATTTAAGTCATTCTGAATATCATTGAGGTGTTTCATTGCTTACTCTTTCCAACTCTTACGCTTGGTATGGTAATTGTAGAACTCAACAAAATTTGGAAAGAAACTTACAAAAGTTCCTGCTAATTGGTTATGTACAAATTAATTTTGAATTAATATTCCTCCCGTGTTTCACAGTCATCTGCTAGTGGAAAGGTATTATGTTATAATTATTGGCAACCTTAATAAAAATTGAGAAAAGGGTGTCACGTTTCATGTTTGTCACATCATGTTTCATGTTTAGTTATTGCCTTAGTTACGTTATTGTCATGTCACGTATTATGTTAGTCTAGTCTCGCCATGTTTTTATGTTTTATTTCTTGTTACGTTTCAATGTCTTGTCATGTTATGTTTCATGTTTAGTTCTTGTTACCATTTATTTCTTAATCTTGCTATGTCATGTTATATAGTTTATTGTCATAATTTCGCAAACTCGTTATGTCATGATTTATGTTTGTTTCATGTTATGTGGTTCTGTTCATTGTTTAGCATACACTTTTTCATGTCTTTCTGCAAACCTTGCATTCCTGCTTTCTCTCTCTCCCTTTCTGTCACTCGCACTCTAATTGTTCCAATTTCCCTTGTCTTCTTACTAATCTACTAACTTTAGATCAGGATTGGATAATACTAACATTCTAATCATGTGTTCATGTTACCTTACGTTTCTTGTGTATGTCATTTACTAATTTACTAACTCTAGGGCAGGATAGGTTTATTACTAATTGCCTTGTTAACTTGTCAATCCTCCACACCTGATTTCCATTCTCATGCTGCTCTCAAGCTAATTGTCTGCACCTGTCTACACCTGCATATAAGCTCAGTTCCATGTCTTGTCTTTGTGAAATTGTTGCCTCATGTTCGTCAGTGCAGCACTTTAGCGGTTTTGTCAAGCCATTGTCTACCTGTTACAATCCAAGCCTGTTTATTGACCAAAGATTATTGACTTCTGTTTTGTTGACCATTGCCTGCCTGTACCACGACTTTGCCTACTGTCTTTGTGCTTTTGCCCCGCGGAGCAGACTTCGGTCTTGACTCTTGGGCCATCATCGACCCTGAGCCTGCCTACTGTCCGCCTGTACTTCTGTCCCGCTGACAGCTTTCCTGGCTACCGGACTTTTTGCATGGTGTACCGATTACGAGACTGCCTTCTCCCTCAGTACTGTACTTTGGTTTTGGTTGGATTTTATGTGTATGAACATTGCTTGTTTTTTGACTACGCTCACTGGACATTCCCTGAATAAAGCCCTGACGGGACTTTATTACATCCCTGTTTCTGAGTCGTGCATTTTGGGTCCAACACCCCATGCACCCGTCTCAAAGGGCTGCATTTAATAAACAACATGGACAATGATGTGTATTTTATATTGAAACATACATGAAATCTATTTAGTTTTATTTTAATACATTTACTCATGTTTTTTATTTAGTAATCTTTTTTTAACCACAGCTGTCAAAATTATTGGCACCTCTGGCAATTATTGTAAATAAAATAAAACAAAGTGAAATTGGCAATACATTTAGCTAATCTCAGTCTAATGCAGGGGTCGCCAGTCCATCGCAAGGCACACACACCATTCACTCACACACTCATACCTACGGGCAATTTAGACTCTCCAATCTGCCTAACATGCATGTCTTTGGACTGTGGGAGGAAACCGGAGTACCCGGAGGAAACCCACACAGACACGGGGAGAACATGCAAACTCCGCACAGAGAGGCCCCGGCCGACGGGGATTCGAACCCAGGACCTCCTTGCTGTGAGGCGGCAGTGCTACCCACTGCACCATCCGTGCCGCCTCTAATGGAACAATGTTATGTCATTCCATCACTTCCTGTTTCACTAGAGTATAAAACATGCAGTAACAAGCATGTCAACCATCAGCATAGGAAAAGCCAAAGAACTGTCAATTCAGAAGACACAGGCAGTAACTGACCATCAGAAGTTGAGTAATACAAAAAAGACATAGACGGTTCATTAAACATACCTCTTATCAAGGGCAATAATAAAAAAGAGTAATACTTATGGAATGGTTGCAAATTTGCCAGGAAGGGGCCACAAGTGCATATTATCCCCATGGATGGTGAGGGGGGCCATAAGGAACCCAAGGATAGCAGTTTAAGAATTGCAGAGATTGGTTGTGTCTTGAGGTCACCAAGGCTAAAAAGAAAAACATAAAATGGCACCTCCATACCAGCAAACTCTTTGGAAGGGTGGCACAAAGACAGGTCTTACTGAGCACAATAAACAAAACCAAGCATCTTGAGTTTGCCAAACCTCATTGGAATTATGACTAGAAGAGAGTGCTATGGTAAGATGAGACCAGAATTGAATGTTTTGGCCATACACACCATCGACATCTTTGGCGGCAAAATAGACTGCATACAAGGAGAAGCACCTCATACCTACTGTCAAATATGGCAGTGGGTCATTGTGTTCTCTAACCTAATCACAAATGATAGAATAAGGCTCATAGCTGTCATCTTTGCCAGAGGTGTTTGCACAAAGTATTAAACCAGGATTTTCTTATTCCAATGAATCATTAATAAGGCAAACTACTGTACACATGTTGGAAAATAAAGCTTATGTCAATAACTGTATGTTTTAGTTGACAGAACTTTTTGTGCATTTCCATCAAGGGTGCCTATAATTCCTGAGTCCACTGTATACTTTTAATAAAGAGAATAAAAGTATTTTAAACCACAATATTTCATCCAAGCATTTCATGATCAGTACAGCCATAATGCAATCACATCATTATAACCACAGACGATCTAAATAAAGGTGGCAGTCCATGAAAGCTGGACTGGGGCTGTCTTTGGAGAAGACATGTGAATTTCAAGGGCTGCCAATTACTTCCAATTTCAGTCCAATTTAGCACATGGATGATACTCAAGACTGTTCTCATCACATTGTTGTATCCATGCATGACCAATGAAACTTAAATATTATGATATGATCTGACTCCCACTAAGAGTGTTCATTTATGGGCAGGCTGCTCTCGGCCAGAGATACTGACTGAAAATCCAATGAGACATACCAAAGCAGATTTCTATGAAGAATAGGAATATCTGGGATTATTTGATACAATTGTCACTGATTTAAATGAGTCTATTATTTTATGCTTTAATAAGTAACCATGTCAAAAGTTTCTGAACTACTTTCAATCATTTATATAAATCATATGAGAAAAAACAAGGTTCATGACAAAATTCATGTTACATTTAAATTGTAATTGTAAATTTAGATTTTAGCACCCTAAGGCTTTCACTATTTGTATTGTTTACTATCCATTAAGCTTTACTGCTTACACAAATACAGATGCTTAACAGACTACCTGGAGAATACTTAACATCCATATTCTAAATAGCTTCAGCATTAAGACAATTCATAAAAAATGTGGCAACATTTTAGACAACAGTAATACATACAAGACACAAATACATCAAATGCATACACCTAAACTGACCTTCAGTGAGAGGGGTAGCAGGGGATTAAATACTGCTGACGAAAGGCTGGCACAGCCAGAGCACACATGGGCAATGGCTTCTATAGCAGCTGGGTGCTCTGAATAGCACTGGACTAGACAGGGTAGCATGACAATAGAAGAGGACAGCATCACTCTAAAAATATCATACCACCCTTCACACTATTAATGATAGATAGAGAGGGAGAGAGAGAGAGAGAGAGAGAGAGAGAGGGAGGGGTAGGCAAACGTTTCAGGTGCGGCTGTCATGGGGCTTTCAGAAGAGACGGGAGGCTGTTGATTAAAGCCATGTCGTGAAGAACGGCAGGTGGGCGCTTGGATGCGTGTGTAGCAGGTGACACTCTTGGCTGCAGTTCCCTGAAAAGCAGATTAAAAGGGTTACACGGAGAATTCTGAAATAAAAATTGTGAGGTTTCCCCACTTTCCTCCAGCTCTGCCCCCCTCCCTTTCCAACCACAGGTGGTCAGGAGGTCCAAATCAGGGAGAGATTGATTGCGCGTCCGCTGGGCATGATTGGCCCAGTAGGGCTGTTGCCAATCCTGGCAGCTGTAAATTACCAGCCAGGGACTGATTGCTGCGGTGACCTCAGTCAACACCAGAAAGGGAACCAGCTTTTATTTATTTATTTATTTCCCCTACACCCCCACAACGGGTAAAACTCAGTGGCTTTGAGCCCTAGTTTTCAGGTCTCCTGCTTTCACGCCGCACGGAGTGTGATGGAGTCTGACTCCCCATCGCCCCGAGCCAGCCTTCTGTCAGTTCAGTTCATCAACATCTGTTCAACTGCTGCTGAGATGCATTTATATCTAACATTACCCAAGATTTTTATTCATTTATTCACTCATTTGCTTTTGATTGGAGATTAGCCACTTGCTAGTTTACACTCCTGTCTTTGAAGTGTCATACCCTGCCGAGAGATTTTAATCCTGCTACTCTACACTGACAAAGGTGATGTGCCAAAAGCAAAATGGGTGTCTGTGTGACATTTATGCACATGGGGATATAAAATTTCCCCAGTCTGCTCAGGTAAGAGTGCTTTCCTCCATTCATGCTGGCAGGGAGAGACGGATGAGAGCTGATTGGGTTTTGGTTTCAGTGCCATGAAACAGTGTGAAATGGGATGAAAGAAATGACAAAAACCCATTCAATTTTCCCTCCTGAAAATGTGGGCAGTATATGCCTCCGGTTTATGTCTTGAATTCATCGTATGATTTATTCATAACCCCTCACTGAAAGGAGCGGGCAATCGTTTGTACAAACACGATCACTATCACTTAGAGCTTACTGCCTCAGTCTTAATGGAAGTGTTTGCCAAGGACTTACTAATTGATTGATTGGGCTATTTCTTCCAGCAATGGGGTTCATTATGAAATGAAGACCACAAAGCCCTGAAGTGGTTTTGTGTGTGTGCGTACGTGTGTGTGCATGCGTGCGTGTGTGTGTGTCAGTGTGTGTGTGCATGTGTGTGTGTGTGTGTGTGTGTGCATGTGCGTGTGCATGCATACGTGCATGTGTGTGTGTGTGCCTTCATGTATATGCGCATGCATGTGCGTGTGCGTGTGTGTGTGGATATGTGCGTGCGTGTGTGCGTGCATGTGTGTGCATGTGTGTGTGTGTGTGTGTGTGTGTGAGTGTCTTGGTAGCATTGTGTGAGAGAGCCACACTACCATTTACAGGCTATAATAATACGTGTGTTACTGTGGTTTATTAACTGGGGTCACTTTCATCAAGATGATGGCCAACAACAACAAAAACAGACTTTACACGATGGACCCTTGTAAAGATGAAATGTTTGACTAATAAAGCATATTGAAGTGTGCATTTTTCAGGCCAAATGAGATTTGAATGATTAATGTTGATGAGCTTATTAGTGCAAAAACTTAATTTATGCTAAGTAATGAGTGATGGTATGTATTTAGGGCCTTTCAATTAACAAACACTAATTGCTGCGGTCTAATTTGCTTGATAATAAGTTACAAATAAGTGCTTCCAATGATTGCCTTCAAAGTTATTAGCATTACAAAACCTGAAATGTTCACTGCACATGGGCTATCCTACCACTGCTACGCGGATGACACCCAACTCTTCGTCTCGTTCCCGCCGTCTGATACGCAGGTTTCAGCCCGTATCTCTGCTTGCCTGAGGGACATCCAGAGCTGGATGGACAACCACCATCCAAAGCTCAACCCAAGTAAAACTGAAATGATATTCATCCCTGCTAATACCTCTCCCCATCTGGATCTCTCCATTTCCCTCGGGGATACCACACTCACGCCGTCACCCAGTGCAAGGAACCTCGGCGTGGTGATGGACAGCAGACTGTCCCTTTCCGAGAACATTGCGGCGGTGACCCGGTCTTGCAGGTTCTTCCTATACAACATACGGAGAATCCGCCCCTTTCTCACCCCCTACTCGACCCAGCTCCTGGTCCAAGCGATGGTTCTGTCCCGCCTGGACTACTGCAATTCCCTCTTGGCTGGCCTCCCAGCATCCGCCATCAGACCCCTCCAACTCATCCAGAATGCAGCAGCTCGTCTGGTCTTCAACCTTCCCAAATACTCACACGTCACCCCCCTGCTTACTTCCCTCCACTGGCTGCCTGTCATGGCTCGCATCAAATTCAAAACATTGGTGCTAGCCTTCCAAGCAGTTAAAGGGTCTTCCCCAGCTTATCTGCAAAAAATCATCAGACCCTACACCCCTGCCAGACCTCTTCGTTCAGCCTCCACAGGCCGCTTGGCACCTCCCCCTCTCAGAACCTCCACCTCACGCTCACGACTACTATCTGTTCTGGCTCCACGGTGGTGGAACGAACTCCCCGTTGAGGTCAGAACTATAGAATCTCTCCCCACCTTCAAGCGCAAGCTGAAGACACACCTCTTCAAGCAGCACCTCTCCCCATCCCTCCCTACCTCCCTGTGAACCTTAATTAGTTTGTTTGTTTGTTCAAAAAAAAAAAAAAAAAAAGGCCCTTGTCCTTATCTTTGTTGTACAGGTAGCAGTTGAAATTGTACTTCCCTCTAGGGTCTTTCAGCGAACTTATCCCTGGTTATGGGTATGCACTTTGTTGTACGTCGCTCTGGATAAGAGTGTCTGCCAAATGCCAATAATGTAATGTAATGTAATGTTCAGCCAATAGCATGTTAAACTGGGCTACCCTGTGATGATGGTACTGACAGCATCTACCATGACATCTGTCAGTGTAACAGCAGCAACTGGACCAGGACAGGGACACTGCCAGTTCCCTCTTGACCTATCAGCCATTGATTCCCTCTGCCGGCTTTTCACCACCCAGGAAAAGGCTTTATTTCCATTGACATGCCCCACAGCACAATGCTTTATTTCCATTGACATGTATGCAGTCTCATCTGCGAGGGTGTAGGGCTGTCCTTTTGCTTACAGGTAATAAAGCAGTGCTAATGATTTGGTTGGACATGCTGTATCATGCTCGTGACTGTCACCTTTTGAGCAGCGGTTTCCGGTGGCTCGGGGTGCGTGTGTCACTTTGCCTCTCACCTGTGCCCCCAGAGCAGACCGCTGTAATGAGTGTCTTCACCCCTGGCTGACCCTGGGTGAGTGATTAAAAAAAGCCCTGACAACTGACAACACCTGTGAGTTCCATCACCTTACCTCCCTAAGCCCTGCCCCCTTGCCCTGACAGGACCTTTCTATTACTTTCTACTGTACTTTTTCTGCCCAAATAAATGAATGAACGAATGAATTAATTAATTAATAAATCACATCTGCATGCATAAATCTAAATTAAAGACAAGATTGCTCAGCAGTCAGCTTGCGTGCCCTGGTTATTAAAACGCACTGCGTACTGGATCTCCACATTGTATTTAATTAGATTAGCATGCTGCAGCTGGTGGCTGAAGCTCTCTCTGTTTTAAGAATGGAAAAGGGGGGGACATGCCACAGTCACTGAAATGTGCTTATGGCTTTCTTATTCATCGCCTCTGATAGGGCGTAGTGTGACAGAATTTGAAATGTGTAATTTAGTGAAATTGTCAGGAGCCCAGTTCATGTAAATACAGGCCTGAAGTATCATGGAAGGGGATGGTACCCCTTCCGTTCTGACTGTCGGGGTGATTACCAGCAAAGCGCGAAAAAGCACATTAAATACAGTAATCCGCAAATCAGAGCAGCCAGGCCAGCTAAAACAACACGCTAAATCTCTCAAACATAAATATTGATTTCCATCAGAAAGCTGTCTTCCTTTCTCTGGTTCGACGTGGCCTTTAGTAACAGTTCAAATAACAGCTTTGCGAGTTGAAGGTTGGAGGGTTACCAAATCAATCATAGTTGTTTTCATTAGAATGAGCAGGGGATTCACACCTTCAGACTTTATCTTGGACACATATGGGTTTCGCACACGCGTTGATTTGCATTCACTTGAATGTGTTGTCTCGGTCTATTGGTTTAAGTTACACTGAGTGATAGACATTGCCTTATAAACACAGATTAGAGTGCTGTGGTCTGTGGGAGCTGCTCCAGGCTGAAATTCAGCGGGCTGCTTTTTTATTATTTTTCCTTAAAAAAATGTCTTACTCTTCGGAAGTCAAACTAACAGTATTATTAACACATAATTTATAAGTCTGTATAATTGTTGTTTTGTCTTAGTATTGACATGACATGACAGGGGCGACATGGCTCAGGCAGTAAGTTGTCTGGCAGTCGGAGGGTTGCCGGTTCGATCCCCTGCCCGGGCTGTGTCGAAGTGTCCCCGAGCAAGACACCTAACCCCCAAATGCTCCTGACGAGCTGGTCGGTGCCTTGCTTGGCAGCCAATCGCCGTTGGTGTGTGAGTCTCTGTATGAATGGGTGAATGAGAAGCATCAATTGTACAGCGCTTTGGATAAAGGTGCTATATAAATGCCAACCATGAAGATAAGAGTTTTAATTCAATTGGCTCCCAATTTCAAGGCAGGAGATGAGTTGCATGTTAATGAATAATCTAGCAACCTGAAGGGATGGCAACCAAGCTCTGTGTACATTATGCAATAGCGCATTTATTCAGTGTTAACTTTTGTTCTATATTTATGTGTATGTGCCACCATATATAGTGTTCTTAAAAGGTTAATGTCTGTCTTGGTGAGTGGATGCTTTGACCCGATTAATCTGCAGGGGAAAAAACTGCAAGGTTTGTAAAATGAATGTATTAAACCTCATAACTTTAAAATCTGTATTCAGCATAGTGTATGCCAATGACCTCTGGAAACACTTCAGCCAGTCAGCATAAGACTGCCATACGCATGGTGGATGCCATAGCTCTGTCATAATGTCATCATTTTGGAATATTTATTTTCAGTATAAACAAATATAGTTTTGTAAAATTTTCAGCAGAAATTATGACTGCATACTGACATATGTGATGTGTTGTAACAGGCCCTATACTCCCAAAGCTGGCAGCATTATGCTCTATAGCCTAGCTGAAGCAAGGTTTTGCCCATTTTCCATAAGGGATCACCAACAGGAAGTTGATTTTGTCTTTTGATATTTTCATATTTCAGTTTTAGTGTATGTTTTCAGGTTGCTAGGTGTTTTGTTTTTAAATACACTGGGTATTTTAGATATGTAAAGGAGTTCCTGAAAACCTGATGCTTTTGCAATAACTGGTATGGAGGCATCCGGGCATTCTTCTGAAGCAAGATAACCCCCTGAGTGAAGCTTTTCTGTTAATTCTGCTGACTGCTAAAGGGACAGGCAAGACATCCATTGGCTTAATGAGAAAGATCACATACCCCAGCGAAAAGCGCATTTGCCTTTGTTTTCATTTGAACAAACTTTCAATAAATGTATTGCAACTCAGGTAATACCTTACTATAAAAGAAAAATATTGTATTCATTGACAGTCCAGAGATTATATGGCTTTGTTCATTTTTCCCCCTCACTGAAAGTTAGTACCAAACTAATTTGGCTGCTTTGATTCAGAGGTCACCTGAAGTTTTAGATTGGAACGTTTTCTTGCCAATAAATAAGTTACATTCAAGAGAAGAACTCATACGTTTTATCAAATGTGATTTTCAAATTGCATTTCATATTCTTGTCATTATATAATTTTGAAAATATCTGAATTAAATGTGTAATATAAAGTATTATATTTTGAAGTTTGTGGATAGTGCTACTCCAGTCTCTTAATTCCATGGGCAGTGTTTTGCCTGTTCTCTTCTGAGGGCCCAGCCAATGCACCACTGTGCTGGGAAACACAGAGCATACTGTGTGTAAGAGAGGAATGGCCAAAGCAGAGGCTGATGAGAGGTTCTGATTGCTGTTACCATGACAACCCAGGGCTATTCCTAACTAAACCCTCCAGTCCCATAATCTCATTTTGCAAGTAACATTTTAGGATTGTATTATGGTATTATTGAACATGTTATTGCATTTTATTGTATATTATATGATATTGTACTGCATTACTGCCAATAAGAATGGATACTCAGGTTTTTACATCATTTTAAATATTCCTTTCAGTAATGGATTTGCAATTAGTAGTGTGGTTTGTTTGTAGTGTACTGAATTCTAACAGCAACAGTTTTTGTTAGGTGGATTAGGTGTGTGTCATTACCCTCCCAGATTCTTCCTTCTACCCTTACTCTTTCAATATTGCTTCTTGGTACTCTCAGGTACAACCAGGACAACCTAGTGTATAACTGTTAAAAAAATAGAATATACCAAAACCAGTCCACAATTCAATTCAAATTGACACATGCCAGCCAATTGCACCTGTATTTAAAGCGGTAATGCATTGTCTTATATAATGTGGTCATTATGGACAGCAGAAATGAGTAGGAGTATGTTTATTTATCCCTTCAAAATACCATTATATTGGAGCCATCTACTGTTGCGTGGAAACAGGAGAATAATCAGTAAGCATTATAATCACAGGTAGTGATAAAACTTTCTTCAATAAAAACAAGACCATGGAATTTCCCCTGTCAGTTCACATACAGTACATATACTTAAGGTGCTGAGTTCATTTTTAATAAGAAAAAGTGCTCTGATTGGATGAAAATGATCTCTTGATCTCACATGAAGATTAAAATGTTTTAGAGCCAGTAAGCTTTAGGTTTTAAAATGGTATTTGAGTAAAGAACATAACAATCACCTACAGTCATTTGCCATCTGGAGAAAGACATCAAGGAGCATAAATGTGCACGCTTAAATGCAATTCAAACAGTGTTCATACTGTAGTACGTGCCTGCAAGTATGTCATGCAATGAGTATTAATAAGAGACATGAAATAGAAATGAAAACTTACTGATTTCATAATCTCTTTTATTCATAATGAGGACAGCAGGCTCTTAATTGTTTCAGCAGTCTCAGCATTGGAATAAAAATATTAACTAATGCATTTTCAGCATCATAATCTCTTGAATGTTTCTTGATATTTTAATTCAATGTGACAGTATACAGTACAGTCACGGAAATGCCCAGATGTGCTTATGTCAAACCGTCACTCCACTGAACATTCTGGATGTCCAAAGTTTTGCAAGTCTGTCTGAATACAAACCAGAATGAAAATCTGCCAAATTTGCCACAGGTGATCAAAGAAGGTAACATTATTGTATTTCAAACATTCAAAGAATTTATAGGACACCTTTCTTATTTCATAGCAGCATTTTAATGTAATAGATGTATCATTCTCTAGCTATCATCAGTTGTGTCAATATCTTTTACAGTGTGCAGTGCATTGTTTTCTTTTTACTGTATTAACCAAATAGATGCAGTTAGTAAGAAGTAAGATACTGACTACACTCATATCTAAAATAAAATGTATCATGATTCTTATGTTCCTTTCTGTGGAAATATAAAGAGTAATATTTTGAAAAACGAATAAGTGAATAAGTATTGCTTCATAATCACAACAAAGCAACTATGGAATTGAAAAGCATAATTATTTATTATTTATTTGAACAAATTAGATGCTGTTGTGGTTCTATCCCATATATTACAATGCTCCAGCTACCAATGGTAATTACAAGCCATGAATATTTATAAAAGCATTTCAGCATCATTGTGCTGATACATTGTTATTAATTTATGATTTTTAATTTCAGTAAATCTTAATGCCAGAAGCAAAAGTTGAATTAAATCTATATTATATTGTAGATAAGAGATTAGTTAATGAGTTACAGTATATGTGGTTTACTGTATATTGAATGAATTATTTGAGCTACAACTTGAAGAATACATGTCTGCTGGGCCAAAAGGTTTGATGCAATCACTAGAATTGTATCATAACATACATACACAGAAAATACGTATCTGTGATAGGTGGTGAACTTCTCCTAAAGCATTTATTTGGCCATTGGCTTGCATAATTTGTCTTCAGTTTGAGGGGTATTTTTACTTCAATGTTTTTTTCTTTGAGATTGACTTATACATTGTAAGAATGTAATGCATGCTCGTGTTTATGCTATGTGTTCGACTACATTTGAAAATAGGATATACATTTCCTGAATACACTTTCAAACAACCTTCTGAGTGGGTAGTTCCAAAGAGGTACTCAACTACCAAGTTCAGACTCAGATTTGAGCCGAGGATATGTCATTAGACAGCTATGACTAGTTAACTGGATAACTGCGCTGAGTAAGCCCCAGAACATCTCTTACTGTTCTTACTGCTCTTACTCTTTGTTCCAGAATTGAAAAGGTTCTGGGTTCTATTAAAACATTTCAGCCCTTACTTCTCAGTAGTGAATTGAGAAACTAATACCATTTTTTGAAAACATATGTAAAAGTAAAAGTGTGAAAATACTCTGTCAATGTTGTTATAAAACATTTTAAACAAATGGTGGGTTTCTAGCAGTGAGGGACCATGTTAGCACTTATATGAATCTTAACCACAACTCCCCACCACAATGCACACACATATGCACACACACATACACACACACACACACACACACACACACACACACATGCATGCATGTGCACACAGATGTTTGAGCTCATATTTTTTTAATGCTGAACAGGGTAAAATAAACATCCATCCTGATTACACATAGCTTCTAAACCCAGGCCCATTACTGCCAAACGAAGGCGGATTGAGAATGCTGCATAGTTTACAGTGTTATACTCAAGCTGGGTCATTTCTTATTAATGTGAGTCTCATTAACAATGCGAGAGACTTTTGGAACAATGTGGATGATGGATATTTATATCCTTTTATTATACTTGGGAGGCAGAGATGTTGTATAATGGCTCTGTGTTGAGTGCTAGACATTTGTACGCTTTGTTTTTCTTTCTCCAGCCAGACGCAGACTACACATAGATCATGTTGCCACTTCCACACACTGGTGCACTGTGAGGCATTGATGCTCTGCCAATACTGATTTACAAAGGCCTCACAGCCAAAGAGAGGCAGGGAGACCTGCTTTCAGTTCACTTGTTGTCTGATTTACTCTGTACAGAGAGGCAGGCAGGCCTGGTTGCAGTTTGCTTGTTGTCTGATTTACTCTGTGCAGAGGCAGGCAGGCCTGGTTGCAGTTTGCTTGTTGTCTGTGTTACTCCGTGCAGAGAGGCAGGGAGGCCTGGTTGTGGTTTGCTTGTTCTCCTCAGCTTTCTATTTCACTCCTTTTATTACCATGACTGCACATTGAGATTTTATCCAACTTTTACAACCAGCAGCTATTGGTAAATTAACTAAATTAAAAATATAGTAAAGATTTATTGTACTTTTTTCTGTCTCTTGTTGGTTTTTCAGGACCACAAACCAAACGAGTCCCCTGAGTCCCCTGCACCTTAAAACACACTTTTATGTACATAAATACACTGTTCTGCATTGGTCTGCTGTACATACAAACAAAATAGTTCTGAGTACAGAACATGTTGCCTGACTTTGGCAGTACTTTATCTGAGAGAGCAGCAGTCCACAGGACAGTTGAGCAGGGGACACAGAAGCCTGTGGCTACAAGAGCTCGGTCTCATTGGCCCAATCAGAGCTCTGAAATTGGTACCCACCCTTATCACACGGTAACGTCTCTGGATTTACGAACACTAATTACCAACAACAATTTACCTGTCATTAGTTTCTGCGTTACATATGCACCCATGTAATTGTAATACTGCACACAGTAAAATGTTCAGTGTAAAATCAATACAGAGTACTTATAGCATGCTACCTGCTGGATCTGAATCAACACACACATTTTACTGTGCACTTACATTTTTGTTACATAGATACTTTGAGAGTTCTGAAGTATTACTGCAAAAGTAATATTAATACAGAGAGACTGACTATTCACTTTATGATTACTGTTATTCCTTGAACGTGTGAGATCACAAATATATCATTTGTAAGAACATTGTAATACTGATAGTAATTGAAACCAATTTAGTCAGGAACACAGAAAAAATGTAATGCATAAATTAGATGAGACTCTAGTGCTACTAGAGTGCAGCCAAGCACAAGCATTTGACTGCCATGGCTGGAGAGGGTGGTGGATATTATGTGACTCCTGAGGTGAACAGAGTCATTCCTCAAACAGCATGTGACCTAATGTGAACATAGGGTGGGTGGAAATGGCCCTGCAGAACAGGGATGCCACTCAAACCCAAATGGACGGCCCAGAAAGCCGGATTCTCATCCCGGCTGTGGAAAGGATTCATTTATGCAGGACATACTGATGTGATACGGCTCTATGATGTTTCATTAAAGAGGCATTCCCATATTTTCTGATTCAGGAAATATATATAATGATGGGCTTCATTTCAAAGATCAAGCTTAAAAAACACACTATCAGCAAATTTGAGGGCAATTACTGTAAAGCAGTCATGCATTGAATCTAAATGCCAGCACATTACCTTCTGTAAGAAACCTGTCAGACCATTATCCAATTATTTCATCCCAGGAAAAGTGCTTTTCAGAAGGCTCTTTTTAGTTTTCAGAAAGCTGGCACAGGGCTCTACTGTCTCTTGACAATAGTGTATCACTGACAGTGTCAAATCCGTAGCTGAGGGCTGCCTGACAGTCCAAAACAATGTTTGAAATGCAGACAAATTTACGAGCTATTACTGTCATTAAGGCATTCGCTTCAGTGTGGAGCCTTGGAAAGCTGTGTCTGTAAAGTGGTGGGGTCTGGTGCCTGTTCCCCTGGGGATATGGAATGATATCTGAGAGTCCTCTCTATGCCGAACTGACACACTGTCACTCTTCCCTACATACAGTACAGAAATGAAATCTGTTGAGGATGGCTGCCTGTAAAAGATTTACAGCCCTCTCCAACACTTCAAGGTTTCTTTATTGCACTTATTTTAAATATATATTTAAATATATATATATACTTATTTCATATATATATATATATATATATGTGTGTGTGTGTGTGTGTGTGTGTGTGTATGTAAAGAAATGGGGATGAGGAGTGATATAGGGTGGTCATAAGTTAAACACAAATGTGGGAATTGATATTTACAGTGGCGTTAAAAAGCAGATTAAAATCAAGAGCTAGTGGGGAATTTCTCTCTTCTGAAAACCGCACTCAAGCCATTTGGAACAGGATGAGGTTAACATTCAGTAGCATTAGCTGCCTACAGTATGCCTTTCTGTAATGCATTCATTATTACCCAATGGAGTGTGTTGTGCAAGTTGCGTGGAATGTCAGCTTGCGTGTCACGCGGCCGCGAGGCGTGTCGCTGATGCAAAGCGCAGCGATTAGAAACGCATGTGGAATGTGCACCACGTACCACGAACATGGAAGGGACAGAGATTACCGACACATCCCACCCAGCAGAGCAGGAGACGTCGTGATTAAACCGTGGAGCGCTTACTGAGAGACGTCTCTGGAGTCATCCACACACGGTGGCGGCAGGTGACATGGGCCTTCAAGGAATGGCGCGCGTATAATTCCCCTGGACTGGAATGGCACCTCGGACGCCAGTCAGAGGGACGGCTTCATTGATATTGTGCTTGAGGGAGCTGGTTTAAAGAGGTGACCCTTTCTGTGATCGGCAAACTCTGGATGCGTCAGCACTGTGTTTTCTATTAGCTCTCTTCCTTTGGGAAAATTATGCTCAATTGAAATCTGGGGGGAGGGGGTTGCATACATTTGTGATGGTGGGTGTTTCACATTCTAGTAAACAGCATAAAGCAGAGCTTAATGTACATTCTCCTGAAAACAATTTAGCATCAAAGTATTTGGGTCTGAGAGGTGACTGAAGTTATTCTTATTCTGGTAGGGTGGAACATTTCCAAAAGAGATAAAACGGAGGTTTAAACAATGAAACCCGACTTATTATAGTCACAAGGAAATTAAAATGTTTCTACTTGTTTACCAGTTAAATTCAAACACTCTTGGTTTCTTCTGTCCATGTTCAACTGGCAGGTACTGTAGATAGTTGTGAGGATTAATGATGTTGAAGTGGAGGCAAAAGGGGACTAATTAAGTGGTAGCAAGTGATGAATTGAAGGAAAGGTCATGAATGAGCTGGTTAATCTCAGCTTGGTTCAATCAGAGAAACCTCATTGGATCGTCTCATTCATGTAAGAATAATTATGTTAAGATTGAGAATATTCCTTAAATACCCATGATACTGTAAAACCCATTGTGAAGATGGAATCTGTACTGTATGTGTCTTTTCAGAAACATTTTACTTCCATAGACTAAAGCCTATATCTTATATACAGTTGTCTCCAGAATTATTGGCACCATTGATGAAAATGAAGAACATTGAATTGAGTGAACATCACAGATAATAATTTATTTCAATACATTTATTCTCATGCATGTCAGGGCACAGAACCCAGGAACCAATCCCAAACTTGAAGGGGTTCCTATAAGTCTTTATTGAATGACTGGCAGGTCAAACAGGCAATGGTCAAGCACAGGCAAACAGGAATATAATAGACAATGCAGTTCGTAGTAAGTAGTCCAGGCAGGAATTTGGTTTCATCTGTCCATAGCACTCTCTTCCAATCAGAATTCCAATGAGGTTTGGCAAACTCAAGATGCTTGGTTTTGATTATTGTGCTCAGTAAAGGCTATCTTTGTGCCACCCTTCCAAAGAGTTTGTTTTGGCATGGAGATGCCATTTTATGTTTTTTTATTTATTTATTTGGTGAAGCCAAGACACAACTAATCTGTGCAATTCTTAAACTGCGATCCTTGGGTTATCCCCTTTGCCATCTTCCTCACCATCCGTGGGGACAACATGCACTTGCATCTCTTACTGGCAAGTTTGCAACCATTGTATATGTTTTACAACTTGTTATTATTACCCTTGCAGTGTTAAGTGGTACGTATGTACTGTTATATATATTTCTATGCCCATTACCAGACTTCAATTACTTTGAAGTTTCTTTGGCTTTTTCCATGCTGATGGTTTTTGCATGTTTGTTTATTACATACAGCCTTTTCCCTACATTTGTATTCAGGGTGCCAATAATTCTGGAGCCCTGCAGCTTGAATGGTTTGCATTGTGTTCTCCATTGAAATTGCCTCTCAATGCTCACATGTCTTATTTATTTTTGACTGTGAAGCCTCTTGAATATGAATATAAAGAATATACACTCAGTGAGCACTTTATTGGGTATTTACTAATTAAGTCTTCTGCTGCTGTTGCCTATCCACTTAGTGGTTTGATGCGTTGTGTGATCAGAGATGCTCTTCTTCATACTGTTGTAATGTGTGATTATTTGAGTTACTGTCACCTTTCTGTCAGCTTTGACCAGTCAGTGCTATACATTTTTAACAGGCAGCCATCCTCAACAGATTTCACATATATATATACAGTACTGTGCAAAAGTTTTAGGCAGGTGTGAAAAAATGCTGTAAAATAAAAATGCTTTCAAAAATAGAAATGTTAAAAGTGTATTTTTATCAATTACCAAAATGCATGAATGGAAGAAGTAAATGAACAGAAGAAAAATTTTATGCTAAAATTCTTCTTAGCATACTTGCACACAGTTTTTGAAGGAGCTCGGCAGGTAGGTTGTTCCAAACATCTTGGAGAACTAGCCACAGTTATTCTGTGGATTTAGGCAGCCTGAAATGCTTCTGTCTCTTCATGTAATCCGAGACAGACTCCATGATGTTGAGATCAGGGCTCTGTGGGGGCCATACCATCATTTCCAGGACTCCTTGTTCTTCTTTATGCTGAAGTTCTTAATGACATTGGCTGTATGTTTGGGGTCGTTGTCCTGCTGCTGCCAATCAGATGCCTCCCTGATGGTATTGCATGATGGATAAGTATCTGCCTGTACTTCTCAGCATTGAGGAGACCATTAATTCTGACCAAATCCCCAACTCCATTGGCAGAAATGCAGCCCCAAACTTGCAAGGAACCTCCACCAGGAACCTTCACTGTTGCCAGCAGACACTCATTCTTGTACCACTCTCTAGTTGAGTCGCTTGGCCTAGTTTCCATGTTGGAGGTATGGGTTTTTGGCTGCAATTCTTCCATGAAGACCACTTCTGACCAGGCTTCTCCGCACAGTAGATGGGCGTACCTGGGTCCCGCTGGTTTCTGTCAATTCTGAGCTGATGGCACTGCTGGACATATATATGAAGAGTGGCATGGTCGTTAGACAATGTAGGAACCATACTTGAATATATATAAAATCACTGTCGCTATTTTCAGACATTAAGCATTGGTTATGTGAAGAACATGAATATTATAAAGGCTGCAATATTATAAAAAATTCAAGGATTAGCATCCAGAGGGAGCCAGAATTAAATGTGTTTCTTAATGTGACCACTGAAAACCTATTATATTATGAATTTCTCCATAAACTGGCTTAGCATATTCCCTGAAGTGCAAGCACCATTTCTGTTTCTGCGAAGGAGGCCATATTGGTCAGCTAATGTGAGCTTTTGATGAACACTGGACACTGCATGATTAAGCCGATTTGTCAAAATGCCATGAAGGGTTTTTTCTTGCAGTAACATTATGCATCTGCTACAGCATACAAAAGTATACAAAAAAGGCCAGTATAACAAGCTGTATTTCCTGATTATAAGAAATTTCAACAATGAAAAGTCAGATATTGGCAGTGAAAAGACTGGTTGTGCAATCATTTTATAGCACACAGGTGAGCTACCACTGCCCCCACCCCTTCCCCCCCTCACCCCCACCCTCCCTGACAGAGGTCATGCTTTGCTTGAGGCTGAGGTGTTATGAGTGAGGTCATTATGCAGTACACCCACACCCTGAGTTTGCCCCCTCCTTCGCTTCCGCACAGATAAAATGCAGGGATGTGCAGAATGACCGTTTCAGCCCAGCACAGAGCTAGTGCATCCAAAAGGCTCAATCTAAAATAATGGTGACCATTTACACTCAATTTAGAACCAGAGTTCCTTACCATGATTATTGAAGACACACGACACTGAAAGAGCATGTGGTATTGAAAGTGCTATGACTGGCTCATCTTTCATTTTTCACATGTTCATGTTGTGAAAGATGTTGTATAATGTATTCCATTCCAGACCTAACCCAAAAAAAGAGAAAGATTCCAAGTAATTAATCTAGTTAATTAACCACAATCGATTATGACTATCAAATGCATCTTTAAGTATAATAAGCATAATAAGAATTATACTTCAAAGGGCAAGGGTGCCTGACACATGAAAGCAAAAAACACTGCTACAAAAAACATATATACTGCCTATGATTACTATACAACTGAGAAATTCCGCCATCATCCATTTTAGGAAAATGCATCTGGGATCATTATTTAGCTGTGCATTCAACACTATTGCCAGATATATTATGTATTTTAGGATTGATCATTTTGGAGCTTACTTACAATTATATCTCCAGCAGATGGCATTAATCCTCTGGTTCCTGACTTGTAACGTGTATGTGTGTGTGTGTGTGTGTGTGTGTGTGTGCATGTCTGTATGCATGCAGAGTGAGAGAGAAAGAAAGAGTAAGTGAATGTGTGAGAGAAAGACAGAGAGACAGAGATTGAGAGAGGTATGTATTCATTCAGACATTTCAAGCAGATGAATGTCCCAGATAAAAATGTTTCAAGGTTGCACCTGTATCATGTATAAATATCACAAAACAAAAAAGGTAGCATCCTTAAGCCAAATCCAAAATCATCCAAGTCAATCCTAAATTTCATAAGGAATGGGCAGGAATGTTTAATGGTTGCATGTCCCCAGCATAATCAACATTTTATCCATAACTTTTACTTACAGTGCATTGCTATAACAAGCATTTGTATTCCTAAATGTACTTTGGAAATCCCAGTGTTCACAAAATCAACTTTAATTTATTTGTATTTTTTATGTTAGCATTTATTTGTAGGTCATAGTTAAGGACAGATGTCAATTGATGATTGATTCCATTTCTAGCGCTAAAGATAAGGTGTCAACCTTGTCCATGAGTTGAAGGTGGGAATGACAGGCATATCCATCTGCCCTGTTCACAACCACTGAAGCCAAGGTGTTTCTTAGCCATCCATACTGGTTGTATGCTGGTTTAGACCAGTGGCAATTTACATAAAACTGCTTTTTTTCCATTTTTCATATCTGAACTTGCCACAACTACCCTTGCAACTTTCTTTGGCGCAGGTGTAAAATGTTTTACCCTTCAAAAGTTCAAAAGTTCAAAAGTTTTGGTCTCACTTCCGGTGGACAAATTCCATCACTTTTTTGAAAATGTTTGGGAGCTCTGGACTGTAAAGACTTGTGAATTTACAGTGTGGTAATACTGTCTTTATACTGTCAGGGACAGAAGGTGTCTATATGTACCATTAATTCTGTTTTCCTTGTACATTGTTGAATTACTTTATCTCAAAAGTACTATAAATTATATTATTATGGCACATTGTGATATTTTTTTACACTGGCAGAGGTGTGTGAGAGAGAGAGCGAGACAGAGAGAGCGCAAGAGAGAGAAAGAGATTTATTTATAATGGAACACCACAAAATGTTAATTGAGCTATTAATCTTTTGCCACTCGATACGGTCCTATAATCTCTACATATGGAGTCGATGGCAAATGTTGTCACGCTAGCTTGCTTTTTTCTTTTCCTCTTTTAATCACATTTATGAAATGAAGGAGTGTCATATTTTGGAAGGCATGTATGCTGATGCAATATATCGGTCTTAAATCTCTGTATAGTAGTTACAGCCTACAATACTTTAGCATTTCAGAAACAGCCTTATTATCGTGGTTGCGAACATGAAATGTTTATCCTTGCACATGCTCAGCTCGGACTAATGGAGTTGAAATATAATTAGGCACAGTACATGGCAAATCACATTGATTTCAAGGAGGTCCCATCACGGCACCTGCTGGGACACATTTGTCTGATTTGTCCAAGCATAAGCGCCATAAATCTTTTTCTGAACCAATTAATTGTGTTTGTGAGAAGAGGGAAACAGTAAGGCAATTAATCTGTCTTATTTGATGTTGTAGGTCCAATAACTTTTCTCAAAGACGAAAAGACCAAGCATCGAAAGAAAAAGAAAGCCCTAGTGAAATACAAGGGAAAACAAGTCCAATTGCCACAAAATATCTTGATGATGTCACCGAGCATCTTGGTTACCCAAGTAATTGTCTAATGTTTTGTCATCAGGCCCCCATCCACCATTGAGACTCAACCCAGAGAACACCATGACTTTGTTTGCTGGCTGAGATGTGGTCTAATGGGCTGTGTGTGGCAACCACATCTCGGCCACTTCTGTACCACTATGAGAGTGCGAGAGGAATAAGATAATTGTAACGAGGAGGTGCGGAGAGCCAAGCGCGACTAAGGGTGATCCTAAATGAGCGAACACACCAAAAGTGTCCGCCACCCAGACCCCGGGGAAATAGCAGAGACCGGGGTACAATCGGAGACAGCTCCGTACAAATAAGAGCCCCAAATAACGGCTCAAAAATTAAAGCTACGGCTCCGGAAAAACTTACCCAGGAAAAAGTGCATACCCGGGACACCGTCCCGTACCCACAGACTCACACGAGCCGAAAAATAAAAGTAAACCCATCCATCCATCCATCCATCCATCCATCATCACCCGCTTATCCGGAGTCGGGTCGCGGGGGCAGTAGGCAAAGCCAGGTATTCCAGGCGTCCCTCTCCCCAGCAACGCATTCTAGCTCCTCCTGGGGGATCCCGAGGCGTTCCCTGGCCAGGAGAGATATATAATCTCTCCAGTGGGCTCTGGGTCTCCCTCGGGGTCTCCGCCCAGTTGGACGAGCCCGGAAAACCTCCAAAGGGAGGCGCCCGGGAGGCATCCTGATCAGATGCCCGAACCACCTCAATTGGCTCCTTTCGACGCGAAGGAGCAGCGGCTCTACTCCGAGCTCCCTCCGGATGTCCGAGCTCTCTAAGGCTGAGCCCGGCCACCCTACGGAGGAAGCTGATTTCGGCCGCTTGTATACGCGATCTCGTTCTTTCGGTCACTACCCAAAGCTCGTGACCATAGGTGAGGGTTGGGACGTAGATCGACCAGTAAATCGAGAGCTTCGCCTTCCGGCTCAGCTCCTTCTTCACCACAACGGTCCGGTGCAACGCCCGCATTACTGCTGACGCTGCACCGATCCGCCTGTCGATCTCACGCTCCCTTCTACCCTCACTCGTGAACAAGACCCCGAGATACTTGAACTCCTTCACTTGGGGCAAAGACTCGTTCCCAACCCGGAGGGAGCAATCCACCGTTTTCCGGCAGAGAACCATGGCCTAAAAAAAAAGTAAACCAAGAAACTCAATCCCTAGGAAGGTGTTGGAGTAAGGCACACTGCCAGAGAGCAGAACCCCTTCCTTACCTATATTAATAATTCTCTTTTTGCGAATAGAAAGAACCAAAACCCAGCACAATACCTGACTCAATTACCAGAGTCTACCGTGTGCGTATACCAGCTTGGGTGACAGAGCATAAGTGTACACTGAAGCAACGACTGAAGGGAAATGAGAGCTTAAATACTCTCCAGAGGTAGGTACCTGGCTGATACTAATGACTACCAGGTGAAGGTAATCAAGCACCCCCCTGGTGGTCACAGCCGGTACTCCTTCCCAACCCTGACAATAATCACAGAAGCTATCGTCTTCCAGTGAAATATTTGGTATATGCTTAATAAATTATTGATTGTTAAAAAAAATATTTATCTTTTGTCTTAAACCTAAAGAGAAAAAGGATTGCATCATTTATCACCCAAATGTAAGGCTCATTGTTTTCGGTTTCTACCGAAAACAGTATCTCAACACACATTTTATTTAAAATACATTCTTATTTATAATGTATTGTATTTCATTAATTGTACACAGTGCAACAATGTGCCATAATTCAGTTGTAAATGATCTGCCAAATTATTCTTTTTCACAGGACAGACAGTTTCACTGCCACTTCTCTTTGCAGAGTGCTTATGGTGATTAGAGGAGACGTGACCTTGAGTCGACACATTTTATTTCTCCATGTGGATGCAGGAAGGGCCTCCACAGAATATCACAGGGGCATTCCCAATTAGATGAAATTTGGAGCCTCACTGGGTGTCTTACCAGTTATGCAACGGCAGAGCATGCCACTTTAACTGAACATCTTACCGAATAAAACTATGTTAGACATGTCACAGAGGCTATTATATGCCACTGAGATAATTTGGGGAAACAAATGAGTGTCCCTGGAGTTATTTCATTCTCTTTGGGAAGGAAGGCAACTTCTTGTAATATACACTCATTGAGCACTATATTAGGTATGTATTAGGCTTATTTTTTAACTTCTTGGTCTTCTACTGCTGTAACCTATCCACTGAGAGGTTTGACACGTTGTGTGTTCAGAGATGCTCTTCTGCATGCCACTGTTGTAATATGGGGTTATTTGAGTTACTGTCACTTTTCTGTCAGGATGAACCAGTTTGGCCCTTCTCCTCTAACCTCTCTCATTAACAAGGCGTTTTTGCCCATAGAACTGCTGCTCACTGGATGTGTTTTGTTTTTCACACTATTCTCAGCAATTTCTAAGATTCTCAAACCAATCTGTCTGGCACCAACAATCATTCCACGATCAAAGTCACATTTCTTCCCTATTCTGACATTTGGTCTGAAAAAACCAGCTGAACCACTTGACCATGTCTGCATGCTTTTATGCATTTAGTTGCTGCCACATGATTGACTGACGAAATATTTGCATTAACAAGCTGGTGTGCAGGTCTACCTAATATAGTGCTCAGTACGTGTATATTTTTGTGGGTAAAAACGTGAGTCGCGCACGTGTCAATGCTTCATCGCTGTGACTGTTTAAGGGGAAAATTACTTCCTTTCTGTGTCATGTTATGGCAATAGGTTCAGTAAGCCAAGCGTGTTAAGCATGCTTGAATTCGTTAAATGTCAGCTGTACATCAAATTGACGTTCAAAACGGCTGACGATTTTAGAAAAATGATCCTCCTCATCGGCCATTTACGAGCCCTGCATTCGACACGAGCTTAGCGGTTGGGTTTGGAAACGGTGTGCGCTGCTGTCGTGCTTATCACCTGCTTCCAGGGTAGCCTTTGAACATTCAACAAAGCTGTGGACCCCGGAAAAAGGGTCAACATGGCAATCAAAATGCGTGAGTCCTCGCGCAGATGCACATAACCGCAGCTGTGCCAAACGCGCTGCCCAGAGACAGCCAATGCCAGCTCTTATCACTCATCGTATATCTGCTTGTCTGAAGCTCTCTATCCTTTTTGTCATCAGGCTCATCTGCTCAAATATTGAGGGTGAGAAATGTGTATTCACGCTGTTCGGTACGCTCCCTGAAACATACCACTGAAAATACTTAAACTGGGGTCTCTGAGTACGAGAGCCACTTCAAAACACAAGTGCTGAAAGTGGAGTCAAATGATGATGTTTCGTTCCATCAAATCCCTGGTGCCGAATCGTCTATTATTTGCTACGGTTTTTCATGTTGAACTATGAGCTTTTCCATGTTCTCAGCTGGAAATGATGTTTTCATCCAGGAACACACTATGTGTACACTTTGATTTCAACTTCTATCGTTTGCAATACAAATATATTGGCCTGGAAGGTTAGCAAACTGTTTATTTTTAGAACACATTATAGGTGAAATTCAAAGACGTTGGAGTTACAAATGAAACGGATTAAACCTTGCGCTGGTAATTAGGTCATGACATCTACTAAATGAAAAGCTGAAAGAAAGCTCCCAAAGTGAACAAGTTCCAGAGGCGAATTTCGACGTGCGTTCGACCACACACGAGGCATAATATATTTCACTCAGAAAACCCTCTCGTTTCACTTCGATGGTTTCTCATTCAAGCGCGGTATCTTCTCGCACATATATTGAGGAATGGATGAATGTGGTGTCAGTCAGTTAGGGGCGGGTACATGTTAGCTCTCTACTAAGTCCTGTTGCTGTTACTAAGCTAGTCAAGAAACATACTGGCTACTGCTCTGTGTTCAACATTTCCGTGGTTTATACTCTATTGCATTTCTTAGCAGCTTATCCCATCACCGTTATCGTTTGTCGTTATGTAGCCGATACCATTTTAGATTATGTGGAATTTAAAAACTGATATGATTTCATACTTGCTGAAACCGACGAAAATAACTCAGTGGATTGTGGAGAGAACAACTGGAGCGCTGTCCTGAGTGCTGAACTCAAGAACCAAGAAGCGCGGAGATTGGGAACGCAGTCATTCTGTCGCGAGTATATGTCTTCGCAATCGAAGTCCTGAGATGAGTCGGAAAAGGCTGCATTCTGTAGCTGTTTGGGGATTCGTCGCATGGGAAATAGCTGTTTTATTGAGGTAAGTAGGCTAAGTTAAGCAGGTAGTCCAATGTTTTTTTTTTCTTTTTTCTCAAACATTCGAATTCGATACGTTGGAGTTTTGGAACCAATGTGTTAAGAAACAACATTATTGGTGGAGCAACAATGATAAAATCGATCGATTCTGATGAATATACTCTTATGCAGGCCATGAATACTCAGTTATGGAGTACAGAATACTGAACTTTTAGGCAAAACTGTTTCAACAATTGGGCATTAATACAATGCATGTGCCGGTGTGGGCTATTGAGTAAAAATAAAAAGCTTCTTGGTTGGTCATTCAACTTTCATGCACATAATGCTATGGGGTTTCGTCTAAATGATATATGACATAATACATAGCGCAGATATTTGTGATGTCAGCGTTTGACATCGTATCGTGTAAGCATCAAACCTAGACCATATGTAACTTTTTTTTCCGAAAACCTCACAACAAAAGCAGGAATCCCGAATGTGCCGAAAAATTCCATAAAAAACATATGTCGTTCTGGTAATGGGTAACACCGTACCTCTTCTTATACGGCCGCTACAGTAGATATGGCTGAAATGCATTGCATTATATTTAGTGAATGATGAATCAGGGCCACAGTAACGGTTAATGATAGGAGGGTAGCTACTTCGTCAGGGTACTCTTTAATTGAATACAACACTGGCATTGCTTCCTTACGATGCCCCCCCCCCCCCCATTCAAAATGTCCAAAAGTGGCTTTGTATAACATACATTCCTTTATTGATTAATTTCATTTGAGGGAAATTAACTACATATCCTATATGGAAATTGAGGTCTATGTAAACTGTTTTAAATGCCATTTATATTACACTGTTCAAAACATCTAAAACAATATGAAGTTTTGAATATATTGTTAATGCAGTAGCCTATGAGACAGATTTGTCAAAATAAAGTCAAAACACTGTATTACTTCGGGCGCGGATATATACTCAGGTGAAGCATGTCTCAAAGTCAAGACTTCAAAGCAGGCTACGTTAAGCACTCAGGAGCATTCCTGGCTTTACCTGAGAATAAATCATCTGCTAATGAAGTTCGTCTGAGGGGTTCAGTTTCATGACTGGCTCGGTAATGGTCAGGAGGTTTAAGCAATTAAATCTGAGGGTTTCGTATTACTTGCTAAATTATCAATATTCTCGACATCAACACGCGGGTACATTACTTCCACCTTGGATTAATAATAATAATGTAGTTGGCCTATATGCATGAGAAAGCAGGTTCTCACGAGAGCTTTGCTTCTAGTCGTAATTCCTTTCATACAAAGGTCTTTTGCGTCGCATTTGGTTGGTCTTGTAATTAATTATTTATATTTCATTTGTCTGTGATATAGGGATCCATAATCATGGTAGATTCACATCTTGTTTTGCATTATTGATGGCCTGGTAGTGATGTCCATGTCCCTGTTGCATTTCTGCTGGGATTTGACTGCTTCTGAGCATAATGTATTTATGGGATTAGGACTTTGTGAGTACTCAATAATTGCGACAGAATACGGCCTTCTGTACCATAAAGATGCTTCTGCTTGAGGTCTGTGTAATGTATGTATACTGTGCAGCCTATAGTCTTCTGTGGGTATGGTCAGAGGTCAACATATCAATGGAAAAAGGCTACCCCCATGAAAAGACTATATAAAACTGCATATTGATGAAATTTTGGCTTTAAATGTTGAATCGTCTTCTCAAATTTTTTGAATCACTTTTAAAATGGGTTGGTCAGCCAGATCTGGTCAAATGCCCTGCACATTGTTTGGTTGACATTTGGCCATATAAATATTCATACAATATTCAGGCATGCAATCACATGTAGAAGTATGAATTTGGAAATAAAATATGCTTTTCAACTGAGCACTAAGCGAAACATAATATTGCCATGTTGTTGTCCATTGGTCAGAATCAGATCACACCCCGTAAGTCAATGCACATTACCTTGAAATCATCAGCCGAGTGATTGATTTACCATCTGATGTCTTGAAGGGGTCTGTTCCCCCGGTCTTGTGAGGTGATTTACCAGCTGACTTGCAAGCACTCTGTACAGTAGATGGAAAAGCCACAAGTGGTCTGAAATCCCCTCTCCTGACATGTCACTGCTGTAGTGAAATGCCATTAAACCTGTCAGTTGTTCTTAAGCTGAGGGCTTGTCAGTGCCTGTGTTGCTCAGTGCATTGATGTTTGTGTCTGCTGTGTGACAGCCCTGTATGGATTTCTTACCAAGCTGTTGCTGTAGACATGCTGTCTGTGGTTTCACTCCACCCCCTTTCTGCATTATTTATTTATTTATTTATTTATTTATTTATTTATTTATTTATTTATTTATTTATTTATTTATTTATTTATAGAATTCAGACATGGCTATTTGGCCCCTGTCTGGAGCTGGCAGATAAAAAAGAAACATATTGCAAGGAAAGATGTGTTGACTCAGATGTTTGAGGATCACGGTGCTTTCATACGTCGATATGCAGGACGGGAAGGCCTTGTTCCTTGAAATCACACAAATTCCTGAACCTGTCCAGATTAGCTTCCTAATTCCCTCCTTGAAGACTTTCTTTTAGCACCTGCAGATGATGGTTTAATGTGTCCTCCCACACGCTGGTATGCATAAGTCTCAAATCCAGCTGTTTAGCCAGTCCATAGCAATGGTCTTCCCGTGTCTCTCAGAGGTAATAAGGCTGAGGCCAGGGGTCTGCTGCCCGCACCAACGCACACTTATGGATGAAGAAACCAGGAGCTAAAACAACAGCTGGGACGCCTGACAGTCCTCACCCACATTTCAACAGATTTCTTTTTCTTTTCTTAATACTGTTTTTTCCCTATTCTTACATTTACACTGTAAGCATTCAGCAGACATAGCATCAAGAGTGACTTGCACAGTTGACATTATTTTTGCATGCAATCCCTTTACAGAACTGGGCTGTTACTGAAGCAGTTCAGATGAAATTGCTCTGCTTCAGGGTCCGACGGCTGGGGCACATGTGGGAACTGAATGTGCATCCCTGTAACTGCAAGAACAGGTCCTTATAACCATGGTGCTCCACTGCCACTCTCAATGGGGGAAGGGGTGGCTGAGAGGTGTTTCTCTGACATGTGCAATGTCTATATGAGATGAGATGTGTGTGCAGATGTCTATATCAGATGGGGTGTGGTATAACATTTTTATACAATTTGTATATTTAAAGTTTCAAATTATGGCCTAAACACTGCTATTTAAAAAAAAAAACAACCTAGAATATATGCGTGGATTTTCTGCAGAAATAGAAAAAATATATTTATAATGTAATTGTGTCACAGCCTTCAGCAATTCAAATATTTGAAATTTCGCAATTAGAATTGTCATTTGGATTGTTTCATGCTTTCATAAAGACACTGGTTTTTGATCACCTCTTCTCTGCAGCCCCTCGGTCAGGGGGGCCTGGCACAAGACCAGATCAAGGCCATCAGCTCAGTCCGGTAGTAACCTGACTTTCAACAGGATTAAAAGAGGGGATTTGGAGGCAGGAAAGGGGTGTGAAGTGAATAGCAAGAGGAGTTTAGACGTGGAACAGTTTCCATGCATAACCAGGCAGGAGAACAAGTACACACACACACATGCATGTCTGTTGCCTTGGTTTTAATCATACTTTGGCAGACTCTGTCAGGTATCTTCCTTAGCTCATGGCATTCCCAGGAAAGTGAAAGCAGCTTAAGACTGTTCACTTAATTTTCATCTTAAAGCTATAATGTATCTGAGGCAGAACCACTCAGGGTGAAATCACAGTAAGACTTAAAATTGTGCACATATGAAAAGCCTGGTTAAAATATTGCTGATTAGTGTCTTTTCTTGTCTGCACTGAACAGTATTAATTTCAAGTCTCCAATATCAGTCACTAGATTTATCACTACATGAGTCATCTCACCACCTGTGCGTTGCCACTTCCCTGAATAATTGAGTAACTCAGGAACCAATGGGATCCGACTGCATCACAGGTCGTAACTGTCTTCTTCAAATGGACACCCATGAGTAGAGCTGGTTTATTCTGACGCTCAATGTGTTCTTATTGCACTAAATGCTTGTGTGATTTGTATTGGCTCAATATTGATAGTGCCAGGCTTAGTGTTGCTGCAGCTGACACTGCCTGAGGCCCCTGGGATTACACCCTGGCCGGGCAAGGACACGGTCACTACCCTAGCGACTGGCCAAGTGGACCGCGGCCCTGTGTCGTGCAGACAAGCTTGACCGTGCACATACAGGGCCACACGCATGTTAGCCGGGCGCATGAGACGCGGGAGCTTCTGTCATGCCCGCATGGATGAGCAGGAGCAATCTACTGCACCTAAAAATATACATTTTCCCAATGTTTCATTTTTTTCAATTTGCCATTGTTTATCACAAGGCGCGTAACATTTCCGCTGTCTCGGCTATTTAGTTGCTGCAGTAACCAAATCCTGCAAAAAACAACTTTTACGCAATTACATAACCCAACTGATACCAAAGGTATGATCGGTGATCAAACATAGCTTTGAAAATGGCAAAGCACGCGATGCTGACTGGAATAGAAAATAACTTAGCATGCGAATATACTCCACCTAATGCCGTGCTCAATGGCCCGCACAATGTTAATCCCGTGTGAGAGCTTATTGTATGTCAGCCTGTTTTAGCATTAAGGAATGAGTCACTATCATTGACTTATTCCCATAATGCAGAACTTGGATTGAAAAGGCATAGCACTAATTCGGTCTGACAGTAGTGACAATGCATTTGGCACGAGGGAACTAAAAGCATCGCATTATGTGGCGTTAGATTGCAATCAGGGTTTTAAAAAAACTCCTGCTGAATTGGCTCTCACATGAAGTGATTATGAACAACCTTGCGGTGGATTCCCTCTCAGCTTCATTTAACTATGTATAGCGCAGTCTGTAACTTTTTCAGTCAGTGGTACAATTTCTGTTCTTTTGGCTCTCCACTCCAGCAAATTCTTATTGATGTTCCAAACAGTTTATTTTGGTAAGCCTATGTCTATGACGGATTTTCTCTTATTTCCCAGCCTCAAAATGGCTTCCTTAAATATCATTGGCACAGCTCTGGCCCTTGTTGACAAACTCAAATAAGAGACTCCAAAAGCAATCAAAGCCAAGTATCAAGACAAGATACTGTAAGATGTCTTATCCTGCACCTGCACTAAGGAAGCATTGGAATACTGCTGACTAAGCAGAAACAGCTGAGAAGCCAACTGTCCAATTACTTTTGACCCCCTAAAATGTGTATAAAAATGGATGTAATTCTTACACTGCTCTCACCTGATATGGATGTCTGCACTTTAACTTCATATGAATTTAAAATCCAATGGAGTACGGAGACAAAATAACAGAAATTGCACCACTGTCGAAATACTTAGCGACTGAACTGTATATAGCTGTATACAGCGGGCCTCTAACCGGATAGTTTATACTGATTTCATTGCTGTGCATCTACGACATAATGGCTAACATTAAGGTCATAGTGGAGTATAGACCCTGGAGCATTTATTTAACAAGCTCTGTGCACTCCCCTGCGCTAATGGGTGAACTGCATTACTGGTGGCAACGCAATTAAAAACAATTAAGTTTTAGTTCTTCAGTTTTTGTGTCTTCACTAACAGGCAGCACAATTACAGCCAGGGGGTTGTAAGTTTCAGGAGGATGGCTAACTTGACATGACATTTGGAATGCATGAATTTCTCTGCGTTCTTTGAGTTTTGATACCCAAAACCAACATTTCAGTTTCATCCTGGTCTTACTTTCTGCAAATGCTGCTAACTCAGAGATCTGCAGTGGTTGACTTGGCTTCATTGAGATGTATAATTGTGTGTCATCCACAAAGCAAAGAAATGCCGTTTCAGAAATATATCACCAAGGGGCGGCATACACAATGAAGAGATAAATGTTCCTTGCACTGACCCTAGTGACACACCAGAAAATTAATCAATTAGTTCAACAATCTGGTTATCCCACATGTATGATTTAAACCTGAAGAGAAGTCTGTTCAAAAGGATTTCCTGATTAACAGTATCAAAAGCTGCACTTAGGCCATTTGACAAGTGCAGTATCAGGAGTATGGTATGATTGAAGCCCTGACTTGTACGTTTATAAGACATGGTTTGGTATTGATGTGAACAAAGATGTTGTTTTATACCTTCATTCTAACAGAACTTGGCTCACAATTCATGGTAACAATTCAGAGAGGAAAACCTATGGGAAAATCTATAACTCAATCTATAAGCATGAAAAAAGCTACAATTCCACCAGCTCTGTGTATACTACTCATCAAGTTGGAGCCAAGTTTCAGTCAAACACAAGCTTATTTATCTGTGGTTCATTTGTTTGCAAAAGCCGATGATCTTTAAAATGTCAAACCCTTTACCAGCAAAGGTTCAGCCCAGCCCAAAGGTTTGAGCATAAGGAGAGTATTTTTGGCAATCGTAGGACTGTCAGGTGTATTTTTGAGCTGAGAAGATTCCTTTCAGCCTACCATTTAAAAAAATAAAATCTGTTATCATTTGAACATAATATTACTGTATCTAATATTGTCTTCTACTAGTTTTCCCCAGACTGTTGTCTCATCTGGGGCTGGCCATGTATCTACTTACTCATTATGTAACTGGAATTACTGGACACTGAATGATGTTTGACAATCTGTTGTCCATCACTAGAAGGTTGGGAAAGAATGTAATTTGCATAGCAGTATCTGGCCTGCTCTCAGTCAACATCTATCCTTAACTCAGAAAAATAAATGCATTTTATTGAAACATGGCAATTTAAAAAAATGTCAGTTGAATCCCGGCCTGTATTGGAAATGGAAATATGCATTTTAACAGTGTGGTTAAATGTAGAGCACAGTGTGTCCACTTTAGCAATAGAACTCACTGGCTGTTAAAACTGACCTCCGCAGTGCTGCTCAGATAGCTGGCGTTTGCTCCTTGCCCCACAGCAAATTCCATCAGTCCACAGTCTGGAAGTCAGTCCCTCTCACTGTGGGGCAAATTCTGACAAGACATATGGGGATTCAATGCATGTTTGATATTTCAGAGCATGGACATTAAATTAACTTAGAGGAGGCATTAAATTATAGGTAAATATGATGAATGGGGAGTGTATTGATGTCTGGAAAAGGCCGTCCTGCACAGGCCATTGATCTTGGTCTGTGCATTGATGTTGTCCGTCTAATACTGCAGAATAATAATGACTTCGTACAGTGTACTGTTCTGCACAGGGAAAAGCGGATTGAAGGGCCGGGCCATTAAATAAATGGATGCAAAGAAAGAGTGCAGGGAGGACATGCAACATGCGGCCCAAGACTCAGGAAGCAGCGAATGTGCGTTTCCACCTGACTTCCTTAAAGTGCACTGCCATCCTTCTTCTGCTTCTCCATGTCTATGATTTTCATTCTCTGCTTTTTACCAGCATCTGAATCACCTGGAGCAAAGTCAGGGAGGCAGGATTCATGAAGGAGACAGAGGTCACACAGGTCCGGGGGGTGGGTCAAAGGAGGGCTCACAATGAGGCCTCTGTGGATTCATGCACAGTAGGTATGGAAGGCCTTTAGGTTTCTGAGACAGATCGACATCTGGCAAGGCAAGTTAATAATAGTATGGCTGACAGATTTATGAGGCTATTGTAATGCACTGGGAGGCTGAGATCACAGGAACCCTGCATGAAACAAGGAAAAAGTCCAAGTAGGTCATTAGGTGAAGTAAAAGTAGAAAATCTGGTGGCTAATGTAATGAAAGCCAGTGGGCAGAAATGTATAGCTACTCAGCAATGGATTCCAGCATTTCAGAGTAATGTTTCTTAAATATGATGAGAGAACTTCCCATATATGTATGTACATAACTTAAGGCTAAACCATTATAGATTCAATTCCAATGAAATTTTGCAAATATTCATAATACAAATGTATTCATTTTCTTTTTTTATGCAGAAATTGCAGTTCAACACTGTACATTTGTAAGAAACCTAAAATGAAAAATGCCCTAGACACTTATAAATTTATAAACATGGGGAGAATCTGTGCGTATAACAAAATCTGAACTGAATAATGCATACATAGTCTATTTTCTACGCGTTGCTTTGCAGAAAGACTGGGCAGTGCGTGGAGGGCTGTTACTCTCTGCTTTTTCTTGAAAATGTATATCAGCTACCTGAGAACCTGATGCAAAACAGAGCCCAAAAAAACAAAGAACAAAACAACCATCAAGTTTCACAACACAGCGACAGTATTTTCTGCATACAACTGCCAAGTAGTGAATTCTGTGTAATTATAATCTGGGCACAGATGAATGGAAAACATAAGGAGGAATATTTAAAGGATTTTAATTGCAAATGAGCAGGCTTGAATACTCTACTGGACTTCCATCTGCTCTAATTACTGATGGGACCCCTCCGGGCATGATGTCCACAGACCTTAGCCTGTATTTTAATCTCCTTCCCTTTATTAAACTCTGATGACTGCTTATGGGCTTCTGACTTCATTGCTCAGCCTAATGCTCAAACGGTATTATGCAATGCACTACTGTCCATCCATCTTTTTCTTTTTGGGGAATTTCTTGTTTATGAGAACCCAAACAGCAATGAACAGGCTGCCTTGGACCAGCACTGTATGATTGTAAATGATTAGAAGATGGGGAAAGGGTTTTTATAGTATGTTGTATCATGTACACTTCCAAAGCACCCCAGTAAGCAAGACAGAATCTAGACAGATCTAGACTTCTAGAGGGCTTGAAATCAGTGACTGAGAGACATTTTGACATAAACAGATACATTTAGCCCCAATTTAGCTCAGGTTTCATCTGGATATAATTTTGGTAAATCCAAGTTGGCTAGAAACCTTTCACTTTTTAACCAAATACTCACCTGGCTAGATATGTAGGTTTAGAGATATTTAGACATTCGGGTGAAAACCTAGCTACACTCACAGAGCACTTTATTAGGTAGACCTGTACATCAGCTTGTTAATGCAAATATTTAGTCAGCCAATCATGTGGCAGCAAATAAATGCATAAAAGCATGCAGACATGGTCAAGAGGTTCAGCTGTTTTTCAGACCAAATGTAAGAATGGGGAAGAAATATGATCTAAGTGACTTTGACCATGGAATGATTGTTGGTGCCAGACAGGGTGGTTTGAGATCTCCTGGGATTTTCACGCACAACAGTCTCTAAAGTTTGCAGGGAATGGCTCTCAGTCCCAGATTTCTAATACTCTAGATGTCTAGATTCCGTCTTTCGCTGAATTGGAATTTCTATTTGCTATCACTCACCACCACCACGCCAATATCTTGCACAAGATAAATTGTAGTGTGCTTGAGTGTCTGTGTGTGCTTATGAGTACTTGTATGTGTGTGTGCATGTGTGTGTGATATATGACCACATCTTTATGCGGTATCTAGAGCCTTATGAGTGGCAGCACTACAGCACTGCAATACCGAATGTTACCTGATGTATCTCAGAACACCGGGCCTAGATTCAACCTGATGGGTGTCAGCATCGTGCATGTACACCGCATGCTTCGTAATGAGCGCTTCAATGAGCTTTGACAGGAAAATATGTTTGTCTGCATCCAACTAAGCTCTCTATTAGAAGCATGCGTAAGACAAGCATATCCTGTCTGATTCCATAACTGTGGAAGTCACATCATTCTCCTGGCTTTTGACAGAATTCACTGATTTTTGGACAAAGTACAGTATAGATTTTTAGTAGCACAAAGTCAAATGAGGTCCCATAAGAACCATGTATATACATGCTAATATTTATTGTGCATCCTCATAATTGAAGACCAAATCTAAGTAAGAATGCTAAAATGCATTCCAATAGAAGTCCTACGAACTTATTGGAGAAATTACTTGAGAATCTCAGTGGTACAGACTGCGAACGGAAATTAAATCATCTTTGTTCATGAATTCAACTTTTAGGTAAGAGAACGACAACTCCCACCCCGGACATTCCGTTAGCCAGGTACATCACCACATGTCTCAAATAAATGAGTCAAGACTGGAGAAATGAAGCTTCCTGCTATAGATGAGAACTATTCCAGTAGGCGCAGAAGAAGAATGACTGCTGAAATAGAGCCACATATCCTTGCTCCATGTGTTGATGGCAGAAAGCGCGCAGGATGTACATCAGGCACCAGCAGCACATAAGTAGGCCCTCTAAACATTTAAAGGATCGTTTGTTCTCATCCATAACCATCATCATTGCCATGCACTTGGCAGTAAGTATCCCCGCATCACAGAAGCATGCCTTGAGGTTGATAGAGCTCAGGGGAGAGATTAAGGGAATGCTACAGCCTGGAAGCATGACATGCACTGTGGAGGGCGCTTGCTTGCTGCTCACAACAACACAGGGCAGGAACCTTCCACTGAATGCATGACCCATGCCTGCTTTGCCTCCTGCTCTGGGCTACAGTGCGAGAGCGAGAGAACAGTTTCCCTGACTGATTTCATTCCATGCCTTCAGCAGGTTCATCACTCATTGTGGCTTAATTCCCTCTGTTCTCTTCCTCCATGCTTCATGTGTTGGAATGGCACATAAGAGTCCATACTGTATGGTAGGTCTCATCCTTTTACTACATCACTCATCCTGTCTCAGTCACCTGATTCTGCATTCTCAAAATAAGAAGAAGAACTATCAAAAAATATATTCTAATTGCGTAACGGGGACATAGGCTGTTGAACTGAACAAACTGTTCCAGTTGTACTGATAAAAACCAGTAGTTACTAGCCAGAAAGTAATTCCAAAAAAAAGAGTGTGTGGCAAAAAAGGTAGCATCTGAAAATAAAGCATTACTGAAATGTCAGGGCTTTTTTTCTGAAGGACGGCTAATAGCATGGTGAAAAAGGAAAGGGAGAGTCATTCATAACAGAATATGGTTCAAACCACTCACTGATTTTTTTCAGGTTCACTCCACTTTTTTTCAGGTTCATTGTTAAAACAGCCTTTTCCATCCCCTTCAGTTCCAGAGGGCGCTTCACTGGAATCCCATTAAAATGCTTCATGGGATAGATCATTCATTAAAGTCTGTCAAATGCTGGAACGGCTTTCAAATGTCAGGATACCAATGTGTGAAAGGACAGAACATTTACAGAAAACAAGAATAGAGTTTTAGTCACTTGGATACACACATCCAGTTTTCAGAAAGTACAGAAAGTATTGAGACCCCTTCATATTTAGCAGACTTTATTGAGTTGTAGATTTAATTTTAAATGGATGAAATTGCCATTTTTGCCCATCAATCTACATTTAATAACCCATAATTACAAAGTGAAAACATGTTGTTAAAATTGCTGATTTATTAATAATCTAAAACTGAAACCTCTCATTTAAATACTTATTTGGACCCTTTGCTGTGGCACTCCAGATTGTGGTCAGGTGCATCCTGTTTGCCTTTATTATCCTTGAGATGTGTCTTGAACTTGATGGGAGTCCACCAGTGTCAAATTGAATTGAGTGGACATAGTTTAGAAAGGTACGCACCTGTGTATATAAGTTCCCACTATGTCAGGACAAAAACCAAGCCAGAAAGTCCAAGGAACTCTCTGTAGAACTCATAAAAGTGTGGCGAAGCATAGATTAGGGCAAGGGTATGAAACCATCTCTAAAGCTTTGAGTGTTCCCAGGAGCACAGTGGCCTCAATAATTGTGAAATTGATTTTAAAATTCTTCTGATAACTTTTAAAGCACTGCACGGTTGGGCCCTGGGTTATATTACTGAATTAATTACGCCATACATCTATGGCACCACCTAGGGCACTTAGATCCACTGATAAAATCTTCTTAGTAGTGCTGAGTTTGATGACATTTGTAGGTGAATCTGAGTGTTAATGAGCACTTGTCCACAGCAATACTGAATATTTGGTGGTATTAAGAATATTTATTTCAGAACTCCTGTCGATTTAGATATGCTTTTACTTCCCAAAAGAAAATTGTATTGAAAAACATTCAGGCAAGTACTGTATATGTTTGTAGCCATAGCAACTACTGCTTTAATATTAGGACAAAAATAGGATCAACAGGAACGTAGTTATCCTACTGCCAGTTATGGCTCCGCTCTATACTACTGTATCTATCCTGAAATAAAGGTGAATGTCAACCACATTCGTTAAATCTATGTACTGTAATATGAAGCAGAAGTCTAGATATTGACTGCATGATACAGTTATTCAGAAAATATTTCCTATATGAGCATATTCTGTGTGGGAATGTTGAAAGAAACCCGCAGTGTACATGAAGCTGGAAACTGTCCAGTTCTGCAAGTAGAATCCATGGCCAATAGATGATAACCGCATGACCAAGCCTTCTAACTCATCGCTGACTGCAGGATTGAGCAGATCCAAATGCGCCAATCTGTGCAGATCGCTCAATGGACATGCCTTCGTTTGTTTGGTTCCCCACACAAATACGGGGGCACGGTGACCATGTGCCTTTCCCCAAAACTTAATGTGAAGCGACGGCGGCCGCGGGTGCCACACGAATAAGGGCTAACGAGTCATACCGCTCAGCCTGGAGCGCTAGACGCTGGGGGGGAACGCGGTTTGCATGCTCCGCTCGGCCCTAACGCCACAGCGTGAGGAGAATCATAGCAAGCGACGTTTAGAAGGAAAATAAAGTCACACTGAAGCAAGTATACAAGCAATGATGGATGCTAAACTGTATCTGATGCTGATTGTGTGCAGAAAGAAAACTGGGGAGAATATGTCTAGCAGCAATGGCACCCCATTGAGAACAAGTCCCACGGGTGCTGGCTGAATCCAATCAAGTACAGTGGACTCCAGAATTATTGGCAGCCTTAATAAAAATAGAGAAAAGGGCTGCATATAATAAACAACATGGATAATGATCTATATTTTATGTTCAAAGCATGGGACAAGCCAAAGAACTTTCAATTCAGAAGACACAGATGGTAATTGACCATCACAAGTCGAGCAATGGGTACAATAAATAAATAAATGGTTAAACATACCACTTACCACTGTAAAGGCAATAATAAAAAGGCTTAAACAACGGATAGGTCAGGTCCATTGTCTCTATTTGTCAGTTTGCGTTCCAGCCGTGCCAATATCCACGATATACGCACGGCTAAATGGAATGTTCGCACATCATTTAAAATAACTCAGCTTGTTGATCAATGTTATCTACTTTGTAATCGAAACAAATGCTGGATCGAAATACCAGCAAGACCACCAAACTCTGGCAAAGCAAATTATGACTCAGAGTTATTTCAATACCTGCACGTTATCTGGCAGCGTCCCGATAAACTACAACAAAAACAAATGACGTGTGTGTGTCAGTGTCATCTGGTGTAACATCAACTAGCAAGCTAGCTAATGTTAATGCAGTGAGGATACATTATTGTAATAGCGTTGTTTAGCTAAGGTTAGTGCAGTGGGGATACATTATCCTACTAACGTTAGCTAACGTTACTACCGTTGCTTCGATAGTGGAGTGGGGATACATTATTGCTAGCTAACGTTCGCAATACCGTTGCTCATCAACCATATGGAATGGTTGCAAACTGTTCCAACAGATTTTGGTTGTGTCTTGTGGTCACCAAAAAAAAAAACATAAAATGGTACCTCCATCCTGGCAAACTCTTTGGCACAAAGTGAGCAATTTCTGAGCACAATTAACAAAATCATGCATCTTCAGTTTGCCATACCTCATTGGAATTATGACTGGAAGAGAATGCTATGGTCAGATGGACCAAAATTGAATATTTTGGCCATACACACCATCAACATGTTTGGTGGCAAAATAGAATGCATACAAGGAGAAGCACACCAAAATGGTTACATACAAAAAACAACCATGCAATAGCCATCTCAGTCTCCAGACTTAAATGACATTATAATCCTGTGGTCTTAACTGAAGAGGGGGGTATCCCAACGATATCAATCATTCTGAATAACTCTGCATGGAGGAATGGGCAAAAGTCCATTCCTCAAATCTCTACATTCTCTAATCTCATCACAAATTATAGGAAAATACTCATGGAGGTGGTCAGTGTTTGCACAAAGTAAACCAGGGTTGCCTATTTTGTGGGTTGACTTTCATTGATTCCATTCAACTTTACACATACTTTAACTGTATTATTTTTTAGGTTACAGCCATTTTTTGCATATGTACCAAGGGTGCCAATAATTCTGGAGCCCACTGTATGCGGCCATGATGACAGCGCTCTACAGAGCCTGATGAACCTGGGTAATGATCATGAATCTGCACATGAAGTGGAAAACAGACTGAATTTCCCTGTCTATTCTATGCCTTTTTATATATATTTTATCCTCCTCTACAGACTTGAAGAACCTTGTGTCTACACCCCCAACCACCTCTACAATTTATATCTTTGGAGTCACTGGAGTCAGTTGTATTGCGACAGGAGACCATATAATAAAAATATGTAATGCTTATTAAGAACATGGTGAATCTATGCTTGTTAGGATTGTCATATGTCAGGGGGATGAAAACGGGACACCCGTGTGTGCTTTTGTGGAAGGATATTGCATGTGTTTCGAATATTAATGCTCTTGGGTGAATCGTTAAGCATACAGAGAGGAACATGTCATCCCTTCTTTGAATGTCTTTTTAAAATATCTTCTTTATTTAATGCTTTCTCAGAGACCAGCAGTCATTGTCTTTCCGTACAGTATAATACACCATGGAAGAGATGGTTATTAATAGCATTTTGTATAATAATTACCAAATGTGTTTTAGCTTTTTATACAACTAGAGTGACATATGGAAGTATTTGATTTAAAAAATGTGTATAACACGCAACTAAAAATTTACATTAACATAATAATAGTTTCATTCATAATTTAATTGAATTTCACTCATAGTTATTATTAAACATTAGCAGCATGTTTCCTCAGATATATTCAAGGCATTGTAACAAGTCAGTTGTAATAAGTAGTCCTGAATGACTATCATACGAATGCCATAATGCAGGTGTAGTATATCCTTCCTATGATTCCTATTTTAAAAATGGCAATAGATCCGCAACCTGTCCAGGGTGTATTCCAGCCTCTCGTCCAATGCATGTTGGGATAGGCTCCAGCACGCCCTGTGACCCTGACCCTGAGTGATAAGTGGGTGAGATAGATGGATGGATGGATGGACTTATTTAAAACATACTAAAGATACATTGATTCCACATTGTGACAGACAAAAAAACTTAATGTATTGTATTATATAATACAGTATATGCTGTCAGTTTCTGACTCATGGCTTTATTCATGTTTAACAGTAAAATTTATAACAGCACTATGATCAAAAGCAGTGGGTTTGAAGTTTCTACTGGCACCACCCTTTTTAGGTGTTTGTGAATCCAAACAATAGCGCCTATTTGTTTCAGAAATATTTGCAGTTGTGTGGGGCACTTGGAAAAGTGGTAGAAGAGTATATAGATTAATTGGGATGGTTTCCAGCCGGGGATTCTGGAACGTGAGGCGGGATACGAGTTCAGCCTAGAGCTCCCCTCCCCCTTCCCTGTACGCTCCTCCCTGCCTAACTGTGCACTGTTGCGTCCAGTTAATCTCACTTAGCTGTCCATTCCCAAAGTGACACACGTCTCCGTGAACGCCTCAGCGATTCTGACTCACGTCTTTCCATGGCTGCCCCAGCACCAGTCTAACCCCCCTGCCCCTCTCCGGACCAATTTCCCCGATGATACCACATCCCCCTGACCTCTGAAAGCGGGAGTTACCTGGTCCTACGGCATCCTTGCCTGTCGACGAGAGGCATTGTGGGATGTTTTGCCCGTTGAGGTCCAGTCAACAGCGAGGGTGAGCAAGGCCAGTATATTTCTGACTTTCCCGGAATGTGCAGTTTTCCGACACAGCATACATTAATCTACATTTACTGTACATGCTTATTCAAGATTCAGGGTGTTTTCCTTGCTGACATACTCAGAGATAGGGGAACATGACCCACAAATCAGATAATGGATTCCATCTTTGGGGGCGGTGTTTTCCATCACAGTTTCCGACTCCGTGTCAGTGTTGATGATGAGGGTGGGGGAGGGCGAGTGAAGACCTCATTTATTGGAATTTGCAACACCTGGGTCTTTTGATTACCAACACAATGGAGAGGAATCCAATCAATGAGGAGAAAAGAGCTAGCACACGTGTCATGTCCTTCACAATCCGATGCAGAAGAGGCAGCCAGTGTGATGTTCCGGTCTGTTGACCTGAGAGCGGTTGTTGCTACAGGTCTGGGCGGTTGCCATGACGACTGTCTGGTGATATTGGAGGGATTGGTGTGTGTGTGTGTGGGGGGGATTCCTGGATAGTGTGTAGTAACATTTTAAAATGGCATGCAGGCTTACAGCCTGCCTCAGAGAGCTGGCAGCAGTAGGACAAAGGATTCAGTGCCAACAGCCTCAGGTGGAAGTTGACATTGACATTGTAGGCCAGGGACTCGACGGAGAGCTCTGTCCTGGGGGTTGGGGGGCGGGGGTGTTCTCAGAGCACAGAACTGTGGACACAACTCTGATGTTAGGGCTTCCAGAAAAAACACTCTGTTAGTCTCTGGGTTTCCGGATCAGTAAGCCATAGTCAGGATTGACAGTTATCATTTGACATTAGTTCATAATACGATTCTTATATTTCAATGTAATTAATGCAATATACTGTCTATACAATGGAAGCTCAGCAATGGACATTATTTGAAAATGTTTGTAATACTCAGATGGTGTAAAAACACAATAATTTTAAGATTTTTAATCCTTCACTGATTGTAAACTTGAACCTTAATTACAGTAGGTTCATGGTTACATGTACAGGCAGTGTTGGCAAGTAGTTTAACTACAAGTACTGGGGCTTAGCTTCTGCAGTGGTTTGCTGGTAGTTCACTATTCAAAACTGTGTGGTAGTTGTAGGAGTTATGGTAATTATTTATTTTGTCATTTTGTGGTGTAGTTAGCTACTGGAACTGCCAACTACATTTAACCCTGAAATAAATATTTATTTCCAAATCCCATTGACCAAATACCACCTACCATAGCACTCTGCTCTACTACAGTTGCCAATGCCCAACTATCAATTGCCACACATTGCTGGTTATCTATAGTGGTTTTCCCCATGTGCAAAAAAAGGCATTGCTCACATGCCTGTCATGTCTGGGACGGTTTTTCTTTTACAAAGTAGCGTGAAATACATGCAGTATTTTGTGTAATTGTATCTTTGCAAGCTCAATTTCTGAGCTGAGGTTTGCGACGCCCTGGACCCCCTGCAGTTTGCCTACCAGGAGAAGGTGGGTGTGGAAGATACCATCTTCTACCTCCTCCACCGGGCCTACTCTCACCTGGACAAGGGATGTAGCGCCAAGTAACACCATACAGCCCCTCTCACTGAAAGAAAAGCTGGCCAGGATGCAAGTGGACCTGGATCACAGATTACTTCACTGGCAGACCACAGTCTGTCAGACTGAGGGACTGCACATCAGAGACTGTGATCAGCAGCACAGGAGCACCATAAGGGACTTTGCCCCCTCCTCTTCACCCTATTCTCATCTGACTTTAAGGACAACCTGGAGATGTGTCGCATGCAGAAGTTCTTGGACGACACTGCCATTTCGAGGTGTATTAGGGGTGGATAGGAAGGGGAGTACAGGGGCCTGGTGGAAGACTTTGTTGCATGGTACTGGTCAAACAAACTGCAGTTGAACACATCCAAGACCAAGGAGATGGTGGTGGATTATGGAAGGTCTGGGCCACTCCCGCAGTCTCCATCAAGGGGGTTGATGTGGAGGTGGTCAGGACATACCTTGGGATGCAGCTGGATGATAAGCTGGACTGGTCAGAGGACACGGTCAGTCTGTACAGAAAGGGGCAGAGCCGGCTCTATCATCAGAGAAGGCTGGGGTCCTTTACCATCTGTAGGAAACTCAGATGTTCTCCCAGTCCGTCGTTGCCAGCATCCTTGTCTACGCTGTGGTGTGCTCGGGAGGCAATATTAAGAAGAGAGATGTGTGGCTGGATCAGCTGGTCAGGCGAGCTGGCTCTGTGGTCGGCATGGAGCAGGACTCTCTGATGACGGTGGCAGAGAGTACCCTGTGCAAACTGCTGTCTATCATGGACAATGACAGACACTTGACAGTGACAAGTTGGACTGCACACCACCACAATGAAGCAATTAAGCAGAGGATTATGTCCAGTAGCAGGCTGCTATCACAGAGCTGCTCAACAGACAGACTCAGGAGATCCTTTGTCCCCAGGGCCATTAGGCTCTTCAACTCTTCCCAACGGGGGGCTGGGGAAATTGAGCACTGGGCCAAATGCTCTACTCACTGTTTTTGCTTTATTTCATTGGTTATATCAGCCCTAGCACTTTATATAGTGTCATTGCACATCATTTTTGCAGTGTGGAATTATTTATCTACTGCATCAACAATCTCCATATGCACAGGACCTTGTAGCCTATGCATACTACAGTTACTTTATACAGGTGAATGTTTATTGTGTCTATTGCTATTTTTTTGGTGCTACTTTTATTGTCTGTCATATTAGGCCAGTTAGCCAGTAGGGCTATCTATCTATCATCTATCTATCTATCTATCTATCTATCTATTCAGAATAATTTGGTTTCTAATAGCGTTTTGCTCCCAGGGAATGGATGGATGCAGCATTCATGCATGTTCAAGTTCTTGCACATAAGGTGTTATGTTCAGCAGTGGTCTGCCAAAAACCCATTTCTGTTTCCGAATATACCTGCTACCTGTGCTTGCAGCAATTAACCTTGGGAAATGGCTTTAAATGCCTTTTTCTTAGTCATGTTTGTTGCCTTCAAAATGCATAGAAATAAAAAATATTGCTTAAAAAGGTGTCAGAAATGTTTAAACTTAAGATGATATATATTTATCATGGTTTTTACTATGCTATTTCTGCAACAGTAATCTGGTGTCAGCGACACACAGTTTCATATTATCATAATCCTAATCTGTATTTCCGAAAGTTATGAATTTTGGAATACTTGTGTCGGATAGAAGTAGTAGCAGTAGCAGGTGCAACTCACACAGGAGACCGGCGGTCGTCATGGAGACTCCTCTTTTAATGAAAAGGATTCACCTTGCGCATCAACCTGGGACATCGATTTCTAGACATGCTTGATTCCATCAATTGTGCGCATATGGGAGTTTGAAACCACTTTGTGTCTTCCATGGTGGGAGCTGAAAGAAATGATGTTATGGGGCCAGATGGCCCAGGAATTCTGTTATCTTACAGGCTTTGGTGTGCTCCACACAGCATGTCATCTAAGCACAATGTTTCGTTGACTTACTCTTTGATGTGTGCAAATATATAGTTGGGTGATATGGAGCTTTTACGTGTTCTGACAAGCAAAAATGCTGCTCAGATCACAGCAGCTGTGAGAGGAGACTGTTTTGGTCTGTATAAAGTAAGAAGAACTTAGATACACACGTTGCCTTTGCACATTATTTTCAATGTAAAATTAAAACATTTTTGTCAATAGATTTTGTTGAAATGAGCAAGTTGCCTTGAACTAAATGATTATCTCAGATCTAGCGCAAGACCAATTTCAGTGTATACGGTTGATTCATTACTGTATATATTTCAGCATCATTTTCAGTGTTAAGATTTTGTTGGTACAAATCTATTTTTAGATCGGCCAAGCTATGTGTTTCACAAAAATCTACATTCTTAACATCTTTAAAGTCCAAAGTCCAAGTCAAAAAACTACTTTGCCAATATAACATACTGTATGTCTTAAATCAATCAAGCAGGCAGACTATTTCCAGTATTTTCAATCACTTCACCAATGGAAGTTGCCTTCAAGCATAATTTAGAGAAAATACTAGCAGTTTCCCCCTTGTTGCTTTAGCCCCTAGCACTACTCTAGCTTGAATTTGATTGACAACTAAAGTATTACAACTGTTCATACCTTCTCTGCCTATGGGTATGGTCTTAGTGATATTTAATTTTATTATTATTATCTTAAAATAAGTTGATTGTATGCATAAATATGTACATGATAAGATTGTTTTTCTATAAGATGCAGAACAAGGATTATCCATGAGGAAGTATAATTTCTTGAGTTTCTTTAATACAGCATATGCCATCCTACTGGATAATATTGAATAATGTATACAGCATAATGTTTGAAAGTTAAATAAATAAATAAACATTTTGACCTTTTCCTTTCTTTTAAACACAAGAAACTGTGGCGGTCACATAGGTGGTGGAGCAGCTGGGCCCCTGGTCTAGGAGGGCCCATGTGTCTCCGTGTCTTATATCAGTCTTATATCAGAGTGGGGTTTTTTTGCATTTCAACTCACCGGAAAATAACATGAACACGCGTAAAAAAGACCCTGGTGTCCGTTTATATATCCTTAAATAAGCAAATTCGTCTCGGTCATGGTTATTACAATTACATGGCTATTTCCTTTCCGTACAATATGTGATCATGCTAAATGTATACCGTGTGTCTATTTTACAGAAAAAAGGCTATAAGAGGGAGGGAGGGAGGGAGAGACAGGCAGGCAGGGTTATTAGATCGCCGCACAATAAGCACCTCGGGCGCCTCGGAATCACGGCAACGGGCACGAGACGAGACGGCTTGAAGAAGGCGTGTCGCTCTCATTCGGGCCGCCGAGGGACGGGGTACGGGGTAAAATAAAATAACTAGTGGCAGGCTAATTCATTTGGTGTTATTGTTTTCTGATATTCCAAGAGTGCTGCTGGGTAATATGCTTGCTTGTTTTCCAATGTGAACGGTCTTGATAATGTGTTGATATTAGCTATCCAGTCTAGTACATAAAATATTGAGTGCCATTTAGCTGCTTAGTGTGAAAATGCCCTTAAGTGGGTGGCAGAAAAGAAAGTGGGAAAAAAGGACCAGGAGGAAAAGGTAGCAAAACTACCTAAACTGAAGCTAGTTATAACGTTAGCCTGATGTACTCTGAACTTTCAGGAGAAGATTCGGCTACAACTGGCTGTAAAGTGAAAGTTTGCTAACAATTTGGACTTTGCCATGCTATATCCTGGTAAACCTGAGCTGTATTAGGTCTATTAACCTATTCCGTCTATATGTCAAAACGTCTCAACCTATATCTCCACCCCCTAGATTCCTGTTTTGCACAATGAAGTAACGTTAATGTGAGAACTTCATTCTTACATTGCTCAATCTTGTAATCATTCTTTAACATTAGTCATAAGTTCGTAAATATACTTCACTCGCGTTGCATTCCAATTTGCCAAGGAAGCTGCTAATTCTCCCTGCAGTTGCCGTGAATTCGATTTGTTCGTTCAATTGTTGTAAACTTAGCTTTCCACCAATGTTAAGTCAGGGGGCTGTTTTAAAAAACCTTATGACATAGAAGGTATACATTTTATCACTTAACGAAGAGGAAGCGTCCATATAGGTTCGTATAGTTTTATCAACAGGAGGAGTACGTCCATAATAAGAATAAGTTCCTGCAATAAATATAAATATTTGTCAAATAATACAGACAGATAAAACAAAAGCTAAGAAAATAAATTATTTTCATATATTAATTGATATTTTATTGTAAAAAATGCATTCAGTGAATTAGACATAAGAACACAGTGAACAATACACTCAGTGAATTTATTGTGTGTTGTGCTTTTCCTCTGATACTGACACCGAGTAGCATTGACCTAAGCTTTAGTTATGTAAACATCCCAACTATCGTTAGTTCATGTGTTAACTTGCTGATTTGATTCTATAACCATCCAAATTGGTCCATGGTTCTGACTTGATTAATACAAATGTTCTAAAGTATCGCAAACAATGTAGCCTGTGCCCCAATAACCAAAGTTACTCATGAGCCAAATTAAATCCAAAGTATTGTCTTTAAAATATCTGTCTAATAGTGGTGTGTGTGTGTGTGTGTGTGTGTGTGTGCGCGTAGGTTATATGCGTTTGTGTGCGCCTGCTGCATCTTGGTTGGCATTTTTTTGTCAGAGGGAGGGCCCATAAAAAAATCTTGCACTGGGGCCCATCCTAAATAGCTGCCGCCACTGAACAATAGTGAGAGAAATGAGAGATATTGAGGGAAAGCATGGTTAAATTGTAAGTTTTGTTTTCTGTCTGTTGAATTGAACTCATGGGGTCTAAAACAAAAATAAGCATGTATCAACTTTTATAGATGATACTTCTCAGCCCTATCCTTCTGAGACCTGGCAGAGAAAAAGGTTATTGTTTGTTTGACATTTGACACGACGTTTGAAGTGTCTTGGATGACAAAAAATGAAAATAATTTCAAAAATATTATTTTACAGTATTTTTATTGTATTGTCCATATAATATAGCTTCCAAAGTAGTAGAATATATGGTTCTTGGGATTGAGACTTGTGTCCACAACAGGAAATACAAATTAATTTATGTGTATTAATGTCTGATATCTGCCTGCTATTAATACACTATACTGCAGTAGAATTAAGGCTTCAGAGGTGTCAGTGCTGAGGTTCGTCTTACAAGTCCCCAATATGGTGAGAATGATGTTTTTACCCAGCTGAAACACATTGTCATTTGCTCTAAAACACACAGGTCACACTTGATTCCGCTCCAGTATCCAAAAGCTACAGTTAATATGTTGTTTTTCAGGACAGATTTTTCTTTAAAATTAACCAAGCTTGTCAGTTATAACAAAATTAGGATTGATTGCAATTGTGTTGATTATCCTGAAATGTAGACAAACTGGCAGATTAATGTAAGCATTAATCCGTATTTGTAATGCAAGTTAATTCTCACCCCTCTTACAAGGTTGATGCCACTGTCAAAGGATTTAGTGTCATGTTGTTTACCAACAAAACTCTACATCCTACATTTTCTACTTCTCCCTCTATCCTCACTTCTGTTTCACTCCTTTTTTCTCTCTTTAACCCTGCCTATTTCTTTATCCTGTTTTGACCCTGTCTCTCTCTCTCTCTTTCTGCCTGCCTCTGTTTTTCACACATAGCTGTAAAAGCAGTACAGGCCACAGCTCTGATAAGTATGAGTGTGCTGCAGCATGACCAGGCAGCCCTGTATGAAAGGCCAGGCAGCAGGGGCAGAGCTCAGCTTTCCCTGCTCCTTCTTTTCAGCCTGGTCGCATCCAAAGAGCCGGAGGGCCCTAGGGGGAGAAGCATGCCCATGTCACCCTCCGACTTCCTGGACAAGCTCATGGGTCGGACCTCGGGCTACGATGCAAGAATCAGGCCCAATTTCAAAGGTGCATTCGCTGTCGTCTCTCCCTCTCACCTTCGACACCTTCTGCCCGGACCACAAGCTAAGCTGGCGGCAGGGCAGTTGCATGCAGATGTACGCATGTGTGAAACGGTTTGACCGACAGGCGGTGGTATGTGTGATGCTTCCAGATAAACTTCATATTTATTGGACAGGCCAAGTCACACAGTGATGACAGCTTCCCAAACCAACAATCAAGCAGCGCCACAAGTTCAGCAGATGCACACGTCCATACAGAAAGCAGAAAGAAGGAGGGGGGGGGGGGTGGTTAGCACACCTGGGGAGTCACATTGATTAAATCAACATTCCAGCTTTCCAACTGCACCACGTCTTCTTGTGTTTTTGAGACCATGCACAAACTTGTCCTTATTTTTCTCGCAAACACAGAGATTGCCGTTAGCTCAACAAACTGCTGTTGGGAAAGAGAAAAAAAAGAATTATGGAATGAATGAATCCAGGCCAAAGTAAAAAAAAACATGTTCCTGTAGGCCACTACATGTGATCTGGTCAGATAAAGGTGGCACGATGATTATATCGTTATTTCACAGCACCCTTCCCTCCTATCCTCTCTCACACTGCTGTAGGGGTGAGTCTCTTTCATTTGGCATATAAAGATTTAACTGCATTTTGACAACTCAATGTGAAAGCTGCCTTTATCAACTTGAAAATCAAATAAGTACCTAAAAACATTGACTGGTAGAGGATCTAATTTAAAACCTGTTTTTCTGAACTATTCCATTTGGTTAGATGAAGACTTTACCCATAATTATTTCTGTTGTTTGTAAAATGCCAAAAGGACCAAAAAGAAAAACAAACTCCCTGTGGATCTTGGTGTATTTTTAGTAATCACACTACATTTATGCCTAAACGGCAGTTTTATTGTGCTTCTATTACTAATAATAATATTTATTTTCCATTGTAGGCCCTCCAGTGAATGTATCATGTAACATATTCATCAACAGCTTCGGTTCAATTGCAGAAACAACGATGGTACGTATGCGTCTAAGGCTCGCGTCTTTAAATACACTCCTGTGCAAATACGTGTGAACTATGAAGCCGTAATAGCTGCTTTTTGAGTCTGTGTAAAATAAACGGTTTCTGAAAAGGGTGAATCCAAAGGGCATTCAGAGGCAGCGACCTGTAGCTCTGAGGCATGGATGTAGCATGTTCCTGTCATGCGTACACACACGCTCCACCACGGTCACGCTTCTGGGCTCAACCTCAGCCCTCACTGCATGCCAGTGGTGTGAGCTTCGGCAGAGACACATGACAGATTCCCTGTCCCGGATTTTAGGACTTGTTTTGACCCCTCACGCTGTGCAAAAAGCTGCCTCCCTACTAAGAATCACGTAAGAGACAATACAATTTTCTCTGAATGAATTTCTTTCTGAGGCAAATAACAATAATTACACACATGGGTGCTGCTACATTAGGGTGACAGGACACACTTTATAAATACTACAGTGTACTTACTGCAGCACACAATGATTTACTAGACTTCTCCAATACTGGTTCTTGTGAGCCACTATGTGTGGTACACAGCTATGGCTAAAATAACTGAATTATGTCTGGTTCAATCAAATATTGATTTTGATTTGACATCCCTCAGAGACGCTTTTCCACAATGACATAGTGCACAGTATAGGTATGTGTAAAACATGTTGTTCAAGGCCTGTTTCTACCACACAGGAGTAGATATATAGATTTAATAGATCTATTGCGTCATTCCTCAGCCATTGTCATCAAGTGAAAATTATACTAACTGGCTAAACTAATTCAAAGCAAGGCTCAACCATGTTATCCTCTTCCAGTTGTCAAATTGTATGCACGCTGCAGATGAAATATGAGTTTTGTCACCTGCTACTGCATATTACTTCCTTTGTTCATCTGTGCTGCAAAACGAAAGGGAAGTTTTCGCAGATGGGCATGGAGTGGGTGTAAGATGGATGCTGGACAGGGTCATGGTTCTAACACATCTGCAGCACCCCTGTATTATGTAACACAGTAGTGTACGCTAGCATAACAGTTGTGTGAGGGATTCTCCAGTGGACCGACTCCCTCCATATGCCAGAGCTGGATTACTGTAGCGCTTCCCATAGGCACGCCTGGCCATCTGGCACGCGCGCTCTCACTGTGCTGGGAAAACAGAGCAGATCTGTGGAAACAAACGCAGTCTCGTGGAAGAACAACGGTGGGCTTACATACCAAGAAACATAATCAAATACAATAAGAATATAAAATAACAATACAGCCACTACCACTAGGCTACTACTACTGCTACTACTAGGGCTAGTACCAATAATAATAATAATAATAATAATAATAATAATACTAATAATTGGAGCACTGGACATCCAGCTTGATGCATTGCTAACACATAATCTTGTAATTTGCACTGGATCAGGGTGTCTCCAAAGCAGAGTTAATCTAAGGCAATGAATAATGAATGAGGGCTGGAAATAATTAATTTTAATCATAAAATCACCCCACAACCAAGAAACCAGGTTAGATGCCTTACAGTAACTGTGCAAACAATTGCTTTAATTCAACAAATGCTATGAACAGTATCAAGTCCCCAGGGGGTGGGTTGTTAGGCCAGTGCTTGAAGTGGGACTGTGGACTGTTACCAGGACTTATATGGTTTGAAGTAATAGAGGCCGGAGGCTGTTCAAATAATCATGATAGCATGTCCATGATAGCAGTGTCCTACCCCATCACATGGTTGCCCAGATTTAGTTCTCTTCTTATCTGTCTACCCGAGTTTCTGGGCTTAGGATTACTTTCTCCACTTCAAGCTGTGGCATACGTTATTCTTTTAATTTTCAATTACAAATGTGAATATTTTTTTTCTGTGACCTGCACATTGATTACCTTCGGTTTCCAGCTCGGATTAAATAAGCATGGGGCTGAAAGAGCTGCAGCCCCCCCCCCCACTCCTCATGTTCAGGGGTGACACAGACATGGAAAGCTACTTTATGGACTGGAGGGGCATAATAGTATTTGTGGTTCAGCTGCTATATGCTATTTAAATTCATGAGTGCAGGCTTTAACATTCAGTGAGGGATTACGCACAGGAACTGTTGACTGGTACATGACAGTAATATACATTTTGGGGTTAGCTGTCCTCTTTTTTTGGGTGTGTGTGTGTGTTCTCTGTGAAGACAAATGAGACCGACATGTTGACATTTTTTGTTCTTCATCAATATTTCAGACATTTGCAATAAAGGTTTTTTTTCCAAGTGTGTAACTCTGACAGTCCTAAGAGCTCTTGCGGGAGATGCATGTGCTTAATTTAATTATGCGTAAGTCAGGCAGGGGACCCCATCCCTATGTGCACTGGTGCAAATGGGCTTTAACATGCCAGCTGTCATAAGATGGTGTGGAAATCACTGGAACACAATTCTGAGCTGAGTGAAAATATGAATTTCAACGCTTAGGGGGCACCAGCAGTGGATAACATTCCATTCAAATAAACTCAGTCTTTAAAGTGTAATGGGTTTTGACCTTAACTTGGAGTGAGGAATTTATATGGTTACCTTAAGAACAAGGTGTATGGATGCCTTTGGAAAATAATTTATTTTCAGTTAGTGATGTCATGTTTCAGGTTTTGAACAATTTCTGGTCTCTATTACTGATGCAAAACATCACAAAAACTGATTGGTTAGGGAACGGAAATTTCAGCTTTTAAAATAAAATGATACAAAATAACGGCTTGGCATCCATCATGAAAATTAAATGGCCCACAAGAGGCGTTTTGTAGCACTATTTACTTGGATAAGTGATTCAATTGCACTTAAAAGGTTTGTTTGTTCAGGTAAATAGGCTAGAGAACAAAATTGAGCTCATCATATTGCTTTTTATGATGACTTTTCAAGACCCTCGTGAATTGTTTAATGCATTACACCGTATGCATTAATCTATGACTTGACAATGTTCGGTGATGCAAACAGGTGCTTGACAATCTTCGCATTTTTGTTTAAAGCAAACCACACTAGATTTCTGTGTAGCTCTGTGTAAGCAGGATGTTTCAGCCAAGTGTCCTTCTGCGCAGGACTACAGAGTGAATATATTTCTGCGGCAGCAGTGGAACGACCCTCGTCTGGCCTACAGCGAGTACCCCGATGACTCTCTGGACCTGGATCCCTCTATGTTGGACTCAATCTGGAAACCAGATTTGTTCTTTGCCAATGAGAAGGGCGCCCATTTTCATGAAGTCACCACAGACAACAAGCTCTTGAGAATATTCAAGAATGGCAATGTCCTCTACTCTATAAGGTGCGTGTGCCAGGGTTCATTTTTAAATAAACAAAATACATAATTGTGTGTGAGGGCCCCAATAAACAAAATCAAGAACATGGAAGTAGTATAAAAAAATGACACAAACATGAAGGCAAGCATTGATGTAAATAACGTTCACTGCGTGGCCTAGTTTTGCTCATGGTCTTGTTGGGTGACCTCAGAACTCATTCTTAACCAGTTAATAGGATTGTACTCTTGAGGAAAATGATCAGGTCAAAATCCGAAGCCTTCAAGAATGAGAAATTTTAGCAGTTTGTAAATCACATAGCACAACTGAGTGAACAGCTGGCATCAGCATCAATATTAAAAGCTCCATAGAGTATGCAGAAAATGCATTATTAAATATACATATTTGAAACCAGCAAAATAAAGAAAAATGAAGGGAGGCCATTGGATGGAGAACATGCTAATAGATCCTTTCTTTTTACATATGACTGATGTGAAACCTAACATATTTATGGATGGATCAAAGGGTATTTGACTATACTGTTTGTCATGTGTGGCCGACCTGAGTACTAGAACAGTTAAAATGATGGAGGTTGTAATGATGCTGATGGAGGACTCTGGAGATGTGACATGACAGAAGATTAACACAAACACGTACTGCAGTGCCTCTGGGTAATGTGCAATTAAAATAGGTCTGCAAGTGCAGCTGCCATCCTCTATAGACCTACAGCGCTAGCTAGGTTATGCCCACTAAGGAATTAAAACTTCAGGTGGGATGGGAACAGAAATAATTAGTTTTATTGTGTTTGTATTAGGTTTGAATCTGACGGTAATTTCAGTCACTTTCAGCTGTGACTTCAGTAAACGTATGCAGAACTTATGCACTTAATCATTTACACCCTCACTTGGTCATTTATTGAGCCATTTACTCTATACACACTCATCTGTTTTTTTCTGTCCATCACTCACTCTGTCACTCAGAGAAGCACTCTTTCTCAGTCGTTCACTCTCTCACTGCCTCACTCTCTTTTACATATCGAGTGAGCAGCTCCCGTGGGTGAACAATAGTAACAACAGTTTGCCACTAGAGGGTAGAAAAGCCAATAAAACTGTCACTGCTATTGAACACTGCCAGGTCTTATTTTGTACAGGATAAATATGTTTTTTTTTTCTTTTTCTTTTTTTTTTCTTATTTATTTTTATTTATTTTTATTTATTTATTATTTATTTTTCCTACAGATTAACATTGACATTGTCCTGTCCTATGGATCTAAAGAATTTCCCAATGGATGTGCAGACCTGCATAATGCAGCTTGAGAGCTGTAAGTATATTTGTGCTCATCACCACTAAAGCTACAGACATGTTGTACCCTAAGTTATCATTCAGACTGCGAAGTGAATGAGGCATTGTTACATCATAGAAAATAACTTTTGAGCTTGACTCTTTAGCCACAGAGTTGACTAAGTTCGTTTCTGGTACCATACCTGCTGTTATGTTGCCATGTTGTCCAGGCATTCAGTTGAAAGACTGCCTCAGGTATAAAGTGGATTCACCAAGTGCTATTTGAACATTTTGGTTAACTACATCTTTGTTAAAGATGAAGATAAAGAGATCAAAGATTAAAAAAACCACTTGTATTTAAATTCATAATATTTCACGTGTGTTTTTTTGTTTAAACTTCCAAAGCTGTTAACAATCCAAATATTTCAGCACACTGTCTTTATCAGTGAAATGGTGCTAGTCTGTTGGCAGTCTAAATGCCTAACTTTAAAGCTTAACCACAGATGTATGCTGAACCACAGAAGTGAGTTAATTAGAAGGGAACTGCCAGAGCATTTGCTGTCATTTAGGCTACTAGCATACGTATCTATTAATTTGACTGTACTTTTATCTACAATTATAGGTTAGAAACAGAGAAAGTGAGATTAAAAGACATTCAGCAACTCAGTATCTGCATACATGAAAGACCCACACTCAAAGCTGAAATATTAATGTCTGTATTTTGAACAAATAAATAAATAAAGGAGTCTCTTAGTTACCATATAAGATTTGTGTATCAGAAAATTGTATTTGCTTTCGCAGCCCTCAAGCTAGAAGATGACAATAATTTATTCAACATCCATGCTCAGTCGCTATTCCAAGAAGCCCAAATTAATCTCAATGAATGCTGTTTACTCTCTAGACTTTCTCCCTATGGGAATTATATGTGTATTAGAGAGGCAATTTTTCCCAGTGTTTACGGTCATCTATTTTACAATGAATTTCCCAGTTGGAAAAGATGGTGATGATGAATAATAAGAAAAGATAGCAACACACTGTGTGCCTACGCTGTTTAGCTGGTTGGCCTCCAATAAGATACAATTTAAAAATACAAATAAAATTCATTAAAATAAAAAAAATCCTTAAAAAATTGTATTTGATAAACAAATAAGTAAGAGGGGGTGGGGGACAGATATTTCTAATAATATATGAAATATGCTTACTTACATAAGCCATGCAAATGCTGCCATATAAAGAATGGAAAATCTCAAATGTATTCTTATCTTAAAAATTGTACCAAAAAAGCCAATTTATTAACTTTAAAAATAAATGAGCTAAAAATAAATATTCAGGATGGCTTAGATTCTATTCTAATGAGAGGATCTTAATTAAACGTGGAAACCTTGTGTTTAAGTATTTGGTGCAAGCAGTTACATTAATGGAGTGTGGCACCCTCTGCCCTTGCCCACCCATCCCACTCTTACTTCTAGTACAAAATGGCCACTGGAGCTATAAAAAGAAACCGAAATTCCCTCTAATTATGTCTGCCATAATTTATTTAAACATTTTTACACACCATCTCCTTTCCCGCCCGGGGGATATTTCGCCGGCGCTGTTTAATGCTTCAAGAGATAATCTGTCTTCATTTGTGGGCCTCGTATTATTTTATTATGCTCCACTGTTGTCAAGGCTTTCTGGCGCTCCCATTCTGGACCACGGTACAAATGGAATATTCCAGAGAGACTAATGTTCTGCCACTTAAATTGATGGAAGAAAACTCACAAGAATTAACTGGTAGGCACACATGTGAACAATGTGGGCTTTTAAACAACACAATTGAGTTTGGAAATGGCCACAAGGCCTTTTATTAAGACATTTTTATTGCATACCTTTTTTCAAACAGATGTCCCTTTCTCTACTTCTTGTGGATTTGGGCAGGAGTTCAGTGTTTTGAGCGGTTTGCCACATGTTCACAGCGGCAAATCATGGCCCATTAGTAACAAATTTGGGTAGATCATTTCCCCATGTAAAACTGTTTCAACAGAACAATCTCTAAATACAAACATTTGGTCTAATTTATAATTTAAGATTAATTAATTCTCATTATATTTTCTGTGTTCTGCGTTTTTAAAGTTTCACATTTTGATAATTCATAGAAATAGACCGACAGTACCTCAGGTCAACCATCAAGGGGGAAACAGGTCAGCAGTAGCTTTCCAGGTGGCCTGGTGGCTGCACACCAGGCCCTTTCATCATCTCTCAGAAGCGTGCACATGCCTGGCATGCTCAATCAGGTGGCAGACATTCTGCCCCACTAGAGGCCTTCCCTGGGAGAATGGAGACTCCACCCAGTGGTGGTGGAATGAATCTGCCGCAGACTCAGCAAGGCCACTGCAGGACAACGCTCTGCTCCCTGTGGTTCTCCTTAGCGGAGACACCCAGTCCGCTCGGTGGGTTTAAGCCTGGCCGTTTCTCTCCGCAGTTGGGTACACAATGAACGACTTGATCTTCGAGTGGCAGAAGAAGGGCCCGGTGCAGGTTGCGGAAGGACTCACTCTCCCGCAGTTCATCCTGAAGGACGAGTCGGATTTACGCTACTGCACCAAACATTACAACACAGGTGAGGACCACCAGTCTCACTGTCACCTTTCAGGGCTTTGACTCAGTGACACCACACAGCTGGGAAAGAAAGGACTACTTTGGTAAAACCCAGGCCTGAAAAAGAAGTTCTTTTCGAGAGCCTGGTAGTTAACTGTGGGATTCGAATTCATTTGTAATAATGTGTAGTTCACTTTCACTATTTCAATGATTTGTACACATTTACTGGATGTGTGAATGTGAAAGGGGTGTGTAGGGCTTTTATCCGTATCATCTAATTGTGCTGTTAGTCATAGATATAACTAGATAGAGTCACAAGATAAAATGTAAGGGAAGGTCAGGAAAGCACCCTGCCCCCCCTCCCACCCACTCTCCCCAGCTCTGTAGACAACAGATTTTCTTCTTCCACTTTAAAGGACAAATACATTTGAATCCTCTGGTGTACTGACACAATGCCTTCAGCAGTCATATCCCCCAGCCTAAGGTGGAATCTGATTGCCTTTATGATTTTTATTTTATTTTCAGAGAATCTCATTTTCACCCTTTATCAACAAAGGAAGCCCTTTAAGAACTATATTAGACATTACCTTAGTATCTGGGCATGTATTTGTAAGTGCATTAATCAAAGTATTCCTCTGTGTTAGCTTACTCTGGAGGGGGGAATATGGCCTTATTGCAATCGTGCTGCTTTTGCATTGTTTCATACGCTACAGTGCCTTTGATTTGAAAGGATAAAAATAAGCCCACTACTTCAGTCTCAAAGCTTCAGTGCTTTTTTGAGCAGCGTATCAGCTTTCCTTGTTAAAATCGTGATTCTTTCACTGTGAGTAAGGCATACGGATCTGGGAGTATTGTAAAAACGTGTCATCACTGACTGTTTAAAAACATGGCTGTGGCTGTGGTAATAAAAAAATGGAGAAATATATTGACACATGGTGTTGCTCATCAAAAGTAAAAATTGTCTCGATAGATACAATGCAGCTTTTGTTCGAATGTTCATCAAATAGTGTTTCATCTAAGTAAACCAGCTCATTAAAAACAGACTTGCGGGAACATCCCTACAGTCTAGAAACAGGAAATGGAAATGTAACCAACATGTCTAAAGAAATATGAGAGCCTCTCACACTCTACCGCTACAGTATTGAGATTGAGGTTTGTGTGGTTTATGAGCTATCTGGGCTTCAGAATCACTGGCAGACACTAAAGGTCACAGAAGTGCAACCATGGTTGTTCTAGGGTTACATTTTTGTAGGATTTACAATATAACAACTGACATCTTGGTCACATTTTCATTGTGGAGTGTTCAGTTGCATTTTGCATATTGTGGTAAATGAGATTTGAGCTGGCGGTTTTTAAAAAAGCTTTGTATTTTTCATGAGCTGTCATACTGTGGACTTCATTGGACCTCTTCCAGACTACAGTAGGAATATGTCATGATTAAAATGATTAACCACTGAGTATCCGCAGATCCTGGAAATGTATCTTCAACAAAATAAAATTTTGACAATAACAAAAGAAAAGGTAGCCCTTTTGAGTTTGTAGTTGAAAATAATTGTTTTGCACATGGACAGCGGAACTATTTTCCATAGGGGGATGTTGAGAATTATACCCCCCTCCCCTGCCCAACTGCATTTTCTAGCTACCGTGAGCAACTTACGAAGCTGCCACAGAGAGCAGAGAGATATTTCAGAGGGAGAGACATACAAGTTTACCTCTTTATTTGGTGATTATAAACAATGAGGAGTTATTGGAGCCAAGGAAAATGAAAATTGTTGTGGCATAATCTTAGTTGGAATATTGGGGGGGGGGCTTAAATACATAGACCCTGAGAACTGCGTCCGACCAACCAACCATCTGGGGGGAAAGACATGTTTTAAGGGATGTGAAATGATCATTTCTGGTGAATACTATGGAGTAGCCTACTGAACAAAAAGTCTAGAAGTTTGTCACAGAAAATATTTGAAATATTTGTGAATTTATTACATGAATTAACAGCAGACAACCAAGTGCTTGAAGTTCTCAGATTCCCTTGAAAAAGAGATCTCAATGGGCCATTCATAGTTTGGCTAAATCAGGTCAAATAACAGGATTTAATACATTTTTTCCATTGGTAGTACAGTAGGCCTATTTACTGGCAACATTGGATCTTTTCACCATTTTCCTATGATGTACGTTATTACAGTGCATGATCAGATAAAGTTCACCTGCTACAGTGACTGTCGAGTCTGCCTTAATCACACCAAATGCTGCAAGGTACGTTGGGCTTGTTGGGCTATGTTACCATAGTTACTGACACAGGCTTTCTCTGATCCTCATATTTGGAACCAAAAATTCAGGATTTTCATATATTTCCATTTAGATCCAGGGACTGGCAGTGCAATTTAAAATGGGTTGTTTCTAGTGAATGGAGAATACATTTCATAGCATGGCCTACATTAATTTTTTTAACTCATGACTTCATTTAATTCAATACCTCTTGTGCTGGTGTGTTTTAGAAGTTCACAAGGTTGCTTTGGGCATGTCAGTTTTAGGAATGACAGTTTGCTTTAACCTTTTCAGTTTATTTCCAGTGAATGGGGAAGAAAATGGATAGCAACAACAACTAAAATATTTCACTCATGACTTATAAAAGGAATGTAGAGTGTCTGTGCTGATCTGTTTTGACTCTTTGACTCTTTGTCAAAAGCCTGAGCTAAATATGCAGTGAATAGTGATGACACGCTTGCTTCCAATGCTTCCAATATATCATTCATATTCTTGGCTTTAATCTCAAGACAGCACCTCTAAAACACATCTATGGGAATATTGTGCAGATTGTCATGCATTCCCAGCTGGCAATAAGAACAGTTGGATCTTGGGGTGTCTCGGTGGCGCAGCCTGTAGAGCACTGGCCGCATGCTTGTTGCGAGCCGCGACGTCAACAGTTCGAATCCGACCGTCTGACAATTTGTCGCATGTCTTTCCCTCTCTCTTGCCCCCATTCTTACTGTCTCTATATACTGTCCAATAAAGCTGAAAAAGGCCTAAAAAATATCTTAAAAAAGAACAGTTGGATCCCACAAAATTCACGGATAGTGAGAAATGTAAATACAGTTCATACCAGTTTCACTATTACATTCAGAACATCCTCAAAATCTTTTGGCACATATTCTCCATTATATATTTCATGATTACCATTATTAGGTCATGTTTCTGGTAGGCTTACACATGACATGCCTGGAACTTTCTTCTCTGGCTTTGACAGAACTTTGGAAGTCGGCACATGCATTCTAAAACCGTTTGGGGGAATATTCTCATTATAAGGTGTAATTTTAATGTTCTTGAAATGTCTCACATTAGCTGAACTTGCAGTTGATTTTACTGGTTGCTCCCTTTTTAAAAAGCTGTAAAATTGCAACTGCTTGTTTACTGAGGACACAAATCCTGATACTGTGATCAGTAGTCAGATTGCTGCATGGGCCTTTAATTGCCCTCAGAAACAAACTGATTTCTAAAGATAGATGATTACTTTCTCTTCTCTCTTCCCGTATAATATTTTTAAAAGCATTACTTAGCTGCCGCTGTTCTATCTTCTGCAGGGTTTAGAGCTGAGCAGTCATGCATGGCCCTGTGTTCTGGGAGATATGCACGGCCAGAGTGTCCCCATGCCTTTCCATGTAATGGATTCACTACGGTCCATGGTGCACGAATGCTTGAGATCAAGGACAGGACAAGGCACGACCAAACACGTGTCTGTTAAGGAGGGCAGGCTACAAGCAGGCTAGTTCTCCTGAGGCCTTCCTGGCCCGTCCATGTCCGCCACCATGGAACTGGCCAATCACATTAAGAGTAAGAAAAAGGGAGAGGCAGTGATTGGTTCCTTTCCCTTTCCTGAGCTTCAGCCCAGCCTTTTGTGGCCAAAAATATTAATCCTTTTCTCTTTTAATTGGATCAATTTTATCTCTCTGTGCTCAATTGTGGCTTGGAAAAGATCTATTGATTTCAGCAATCAATGGTCCTGGAGGGTCACCCTCAGCATACTATTCTTCTGTTACTTACAATGATGAGCCTGTGGGGGAATTTATTAAGGCAGCTTAATATCACCATTACTGCTGAGCAAAAGATGTTCCCATTTAGTGAGGTATTTACAACAAGCAGTCATGAAAATTAACACAATTTATTTAAATATTGTTCGCATGTTCACAAGCTTGTCTTTTTTATGAACAGTAGCCTGTTGATTTCAGAACCAGACACAACATTTTAAAAATGTGAGAGTTCCACTTCATTCTGAAGAGAAGCTTTCTCCTAGCCTACTCTGAATTCAATTTCAGTTTCTGTGATGCAGACGATGTCTCCTTGGCAACAGTTACAGCAGCCATGGTCTATGCTGTCATGCCTGATCCAGAGATAAGACTTTCTTTCCCCCAGACTGTTAAAAATGCATAATTATCTTTCTTGAAAATGCAACCAGCCTTGATAAATCAAATGAAGCAATTCATATAATTCATAAATTCATACATTTTCAGCATGCTCTCATCTGAACTCCTAATATGCATGTGCTAAGGTTAAAACCCATAATACAAGTGCACAATGAATACATGAATGATTAAATTAGAATAGGAGGCCAAAACTGTTGATTTTATTCTTTAAAATGTCTGCATGGATTCCCTGGCTCCCTTGACAGTACCATATCATTTAATGCCTACCTACAGCATACAGTATGTGGCTAAAATATGACTTAAGACAACTTAAGTTAAAACAGAAATATTCATTTCCTGGGTCAATGCATTTATTGACACAGTAAAGCTGACACATTGAATTACTGTATAACAGAAGCAACTGAAATTAACTATATTACTAAATCCGGAAATGTTATATAAAGATTGTTATGTACTCTAAAAAGTTTTTTTATTTAGCAGACGCTCTTATCCAGAGCGACGTACAACAAAGTGCTAATCAAACACAACTATAAATATATATCTAAGAATATGAATTATTTCATGCTGGGAAAGCCATGTGATTAGTTGGCTTGTTCTCTATTTTCATCTACTGTAGATGTCTGCATGATATAACTAACAAACTGTCCAAAACTGTTGTTGATCAGCTGCTGCAGTAAAGGTCACTTCAATGAACAGGCATGTTTACATGCCAGACAGCTTACCTCACAGGCCCCGTGTGAAGTCTATTTTAAGCCAGTGTTTTTGATTAAACTTATTCTTGCTTCAGTAATGTGCTAGCCCAGAAGATAATTGACACTGATGAGTCTTGCCTTACCTGTGCTGACAGGTTAAGTGTTGCATGAACATGACACTTGAAAGTGAGACCAAAATTTAAGTGGGTAGTTTAAATGAAGAAGGCTCCTCATCTATTTGTGCTGGCCACATTCGATAAATTAATAACATTTCTTTTACTACACTACCACACAGTGCTATGTAATTGCAACTTTGTACATTTTTGCTCCATATAACTGATCTTCCCAGCTGAATCAGAAAGTCAGTGGCTGACACACTCTTCTGGGTCACTGGCTAAGACTGAGAATATAACAGTACTGACTGAGGAGATGACATCACCGTGCCCTGTACGGAATGTTCTTGCATTGTTGAGTCAGTGAAGTCAACTATATCAGTGTCCATCACACTTTTCCCATGCTATTTCAGTAGAAACAGCCGGACAGAGAGAGAAAAAAATACTGTACACAGAAGCACAGACTGCATCGCACATCATGGAATATCAATTGCGCATCTATGGAAAGAAGAGGTGGAGGGGTCAGAGTAGGCAGCTAAGGATGCGTGGAGAACTGCAACATGGAGAGCATGCATTAGTGTCAGTGCATTGAGCCCAGAATGCCTCAGGCCTTGAGGAGACCTGTCAATCACACAGCGGGGCCTAGGGTCTGCACACTGGGAGAGCTTGGTAGTGGGATTCTGTCAAATGCCACATAATCAAAAATTAGACACCGGGTTATGAGTGCCATGTCACTCACTGAGGTCACACCACCTGCCCCTGGCCCCCTGCTTCAGTCATTATTATTGGCCTGTAAATGTTTCATTGAATTCCTCCAAAATGCGGGGACAGCATTTTGGACCAATCTCCATCTCCAGTGAGGTGGAAATGGAAACGCTCTCCTCCTTAGGCTTGATGACTGGGTAAGTGTGTGTGTGTGTGTGTGTGCATCCTGGCTGCTGTCTGTTCCCAGCCCATATGCCTCTGATTCAGTCATTTAAAACACATTTCCTTTTCTTTCCCTTTCCTGAATAACGGTTACTGTGAGCGACCATTATGCAAGAAAGCTCTAAGCTTTCGCCGCCTGCTTGGACTTTGTGTTGGCATAGCGACAGCTGGGAAGCAGCAACAGTTATAAATGCTGAGCTTATTGCTGGAAACACTACAAGATAGATAATACTAATGAAGGCAAACAGTCAATTCCATCAGACGAGGAAGTCATGTATCTGCCCCCTTGTGGTTGAGTCATCGACATCTCAAATAATTGTTGCTTTCACATTTATTTCATACAAGTGTAAAGGGTTAAAAGTATCCAGAGCTTAGTGCAAGTTCCACTATAGGCTGAACTTTGGTGAGACCTGGCTCATTAGACAAGAGAACTGGATTGAGAGGCTTTGGGGTTAATTCCCATGTGACTCTATAATGTGAATCCTTGAGCCAGGTGCTTTCCAACACCTCCTGCAGGAAATGACCAGCTGTATAAATGGACTGTGGCATTTGTAAGGCAGGAAACTGTAATTGGATTTAGCATGTCTGCCATCTGAAGATTGATGTTTGTATTTCCTGGAGAAAGTAATAATAATGAGGATCGCTCCCCACTAGCCTCTCCATCGCCACGTCTCAGAAATCACCTCGATCCCGGAAAAGCCCGGAACACAATGGAATCTTTCCTCAGGTGTCCACCTGGGGCTACCAATGACAGCCTGTCACAATTAGAGCTAGCCCGGTGGGAGACGCTGTCAGGATCCATGAAGGATCCTTCCAAAAACACGTCTCAGGTGCAGGGAGATTCCATCAGCTCACTGCCCAGGCAACAGCCCAGCGAGCCCACAAGGCAATGCTTTCAGAATGGGAATTTTCCCTCAACGGTAGCATGGGAAAGTGAGATGGGTAGACATAGACAGCAGGAATATACAGAATATTTAGGTATATATGGAGAGGGAGAGAGAAAGAGAGAGAGAGAGAGGGAAGGAGAGGGAAAGCTTATGCACAGCCTTTCCCACTGAATGAGGCTCTTTAAGAGTGCTTGTTTTCCTTAAACATAAAGCTCACCCCTCCGGCGTTCTAAAATGTGAAATGTATAAAATTATTTTTGGAAGCAGAAGTGGCCAATTGAACCCAGATCAGGCACACTGTTGCAGTGCTTCTCCGATACCGGTTTCCTCATTTTCACCACACCATGTGCAGAGTTCATCACGGACCCAGAAGGCCTTCACGAGAAAACAAGCCACAGGATATTTATGCCTGATATGAAAGCCTTTTTTTTGGGGAACTACACTTTTTCCCTGCATTTCATTTCAGTATATTTCATATGGCAACATCCTGTATGAATATGTGAAATGAAAATTGTAGCCCACAGACATTTAAAAGGAAAACCTCCATAATCACTACCTGGGTGATTCTAAGATAAGGCACGGCCTTTGTTCAGCAGCCTGTCTTCAGTTTAACTCACCTGAAGCAGGGCTCAACAGAGATGCTTGACTGACATTTCTAACAGAAGCATCTATTGAAATGGAAATAGATGACAGCCCACCTGACCCAACGTGTATTCAATATGAATTGTATTATATTTTATTAATAGTTAAGGCAAAGGTTTATTTAGTACATATTGACTGCATCTGTAATACATAGAAAGCACTGAAGTGCTTTTTAATAATCTTTATTTCATGTTGTGCACAGTCAGACCTTGATTTCACATGGACTGCGCCCTGCTTTGGTGAAGATGTACAATGTCTCACCTTGGCTTCCCCATACTTTCTATGCTGATCACCTGCTGTCACACCGTTCAGCGCATTTCCCTGGCTTGACCGAGCTGAGCCTGCTTGCCTCCGCTAATCTCCCAGGTTTCTCAGACCTGAGTCCGTTTCTCCATTCTAATCCTAACCCTCCTCTCCTCTTATTCCAGGGAAGTTCACGTGCATAGAGGTGCGCTTCCACCTGGAGAGGCAGATGGGCTACTACCTGATCCAGATGTACATCCCCAGCCTCCTCATCGTCATCCTGTCCTGGGTCTCCTTCTGGATCAACATGGACGCCGCCCCTGCCCGCGTGGCCCTGGGCATCACCACGGTGCTCACCATGACCACCCAGAGCTCGGGTTCCAGGACATCTCTCCCCAAGGTGGGCGGGGGAACCTGGGTCACATCCTGCGCTCCTCTTCCTCCCTCATGGTTTATTCATGCACGCGACGCACACGGAGCCTAACCGCGTGTAAGAACAATCGCAGAGACGGTCACCCCAGAGTATCGCTTGACTGCCGCGCGCACGAAAGGCTATATATAGTGCGGCCCGTTATGTAAGAGGTCACTAAGCTTTAACGGGCTGCATCGTTTTATCCACAGTTCGTAATTCAGGTTTGTGAGTGTACATTTAATTATCTTGTCCTCTGTGATAACAGTTGAAAATATCAGAGGGCAGCCAGTGGCGGTTTGGAGACCGGGCGGTTGACGTGTTTATTTCTGTGGCCTTCTTTAGGTCTCCTATGTGAAGGCCATTGATATCTGGATGGCTGTGTGTTTGCTGTTTGTGTTCTCTGCACTGCTGGAGTATGCTGCCGTCAACTTCGTCTCCAGGCAACACAAGGAGCTCTTAAGATTACATCGACGGAAGAAGAGGAAGGTATGATCTGAACTATTAAATGAACACGTGGAAGTGCCTGTGACTGTTGTCATGTGAGGACAAACGTCAGTGTGAAAATATAGCACATCCATACACTTGCATGTGACTGAGAACAGTGAGGTCTCAGTATTACACATTTCACATTTATTTGAAAAGCGATAAAACATTGAAACTGTCTATAAACTGATTAATACTGATCATTTAGGCAGATCTACATGTCAGGGAGTGCTTAGGTTGGACAGAGCATGGGATGTTTCATTAAGCAAGATGGTGAAACTGAGCCATGTGCTATGTGGGTGAAATATTCACCCATTTGATAATGACTAATGAGGTTGCAAAGGAATGAACTTGCATTAGTTGAGGATATTAGAATGAAAAGTCCAAATAAATACCTACCTGTCTCTAGATTCCTCTGGGCCATGCCATGACGGGCTTAATGGAAAGACATTAAGGGGAGGAAACATGACTGCTTCTGCCAGATTCAAAATTGACCTTTAAAGAATGACTGTTGCTCTCAGTATAAGGCTTAGCTAATAAGTTATCTTTTGGGAAAGAAGGCAGAGCAGACATAGTTTGCTTTCCAAGTTGAGGAAATTGCTTGTTATTTCTGTAGTTCATTATATGCCTCAATATTTTTGGCAATCATTCTTGCCAAATAGAGCCATACAAATTCGCAGAAATAAAAATAATAACCATAGGCTTTTTGCAAGGCTAGATGCCACAGGCATCTAGAACAAGCCTTGATTCTCTCCTCAGATTGAGTTCAGAAAAAGCAAGCTTTTTGTATGGATGAGAAAGAGAGAAGGAGAGCGATAGAGAGATATCGATACAGAGTTGCAGCCAAATGAGCAATGCTACGTCAAGCACTCAGCACCATCAAAGAGTCCAGGAATAGATGCTCCAAGAAGTAGTTTTTAGTCATCCATGTTATGATTACTCTCGGTTATGCCCTTTACAGCACTGAGTGCTGAAACGCTAAGAGAGGCTCAGCTTAGTTATCATGTACATGTGACACAGACAAAGAACAAAACCGTGTTGCCCCTAGCAATAGCACGCGTGGGTCAGTGGGGGGCAATTTTTACAGTGCAGTGATGTTTGTGAGAAGCGCAGCGATGCTTCTGAATGGGACTCCATTCCCCCACCTAGTGATTACTATCGGTACTGCAAATGGTGCACATGGGAGATTGGGGGTTTTATGTTGAGAATGTGTGTGATTTCATAGCTAGTGCTTTTCACAGTCAGGGCATTTGTTTGTATCTGTCCCATCACTCAGCATTAATATTGCATGCTAACAAGCTTGCGTGCATACAATGTTTTGGGTTTGAAGTAGGAGATTAAGATTAAGATTTATTTTGCCCAACAAAACTGATGCAATACAGAGACTTGATTTTCTTTTTGAAATGTGCTTGAAACAACACAGCTGAGATTCTGCGATTGGTGTATGAGCCTTGGTACATAACATTAATTATTAATCATGTGCCGTTAGAACAGGAACCCAGTAAAAATAAAAGGATTAGAATATAATATAAAGAGAATATTATCAATCGAGGCACAATCTTATTTCTTTTCTTCTTCTGAATCATAGCATTTCTGTGTTACTGTGTTTTGCACAATATGTCTGTTTTATCAGTATTGCCTGTGTGTTGTTTTATAGAGCCCCAATAAACCTCATTCACTGAACATTCATCATCAGATTGTCCCTGCGCTACATTGTGTACACATAGACCTCGGAGTGACTTTATTGTAATATTTGCAATAAATGTCCAGGTGTAAGTACACAGCACTATAGGTTATATACTATCACGTCAGCTCGTTCATTATCACAGATACAACTGGTTATCCAATGTCCCATAGACTCCTGGATATTTACTGCACTGTATGTATAATGAGTTACTGTATATACTGCCACTGTCACTTGTATATCTGGTTATTTGTAAGCTCATATAACCCTGTTTAGTCAAGGTGTGCTCCTGGCTTTGATGTATTTTCATTAAGATATGCTTGGTCTTTTTTATTCATACTGTGACATACAGTGTAAATTGGCTGTATTTTTACATAAATCCCGGGTAAATCATTTCTGCATACTCAACATGGGCACGAGTGGTCATATTTATCCCTTGATCTTAAGGCTAAAGCTGTGTTTCTACTCAGTGCACTGTATGCTTCTTAAATGGAGACGTACAGAAAAAAACATTGACTCATCATGCCGCGGCAATGACATAAGAAGAGCATTTTCGCAGATCACTGAGTCAAATCAACACTTGTACCTCCGGGTTAAACAAAACCATTGTAAGCAAATGTCATTTTTTCCTGTGTACTTGTTTGAATGCGCATGGCTCTGTAAGCATGTTGACCTATTACCAATAGTTCTAATCTTGGAAGGAGAAACTTCGCGTTTGAAGTCATCTTTCATGTTAATGCATTGAAGGGGAGATTTACGGCAAAGATAGTCTATGTATGACATCTTATTCCATACTTCATGTTTAGAAATAATACAACTTGTTAATTACCCTTTAGCACTTGTAAGGTCAAAGGTCAAAAGGAAAATATCTTTCTAGTTTTCCTCTATTGCTGTATGCCTCATTGATGATTAAGCGGATATTAAAGCCCTCTTAAACACAGCATGAAAGAGAGGGCAGTGTATCCATTCAGTCACATGCATGGAGCTCTCTGTCCATTATCACAAATGTTCTCCATATGACTCTCAAAATGGAATTCACAATCGAGAAATGAGACTTCAATGATCATTTATATGCAAATTCAAATCTCTTTGGCAGGGAAACATCTCCAGAGTGATTACAAATAAGTTTTAGCAAATTTTTCCAATAGGAAAGTCACATTTTAAATCTCTGTTCAAAAAGAAATCTCCAGATAGTGAAACACGGGAAATATTTTGCTTCCTTCTCCAGACTTGTCACACTCATATGAGGCATGTCTGGATGATGTGTGCACACATACGGGAGTGCATATGTATATACAGACACATACACTCGCATAAACACACACAAACAAACACACTGTTTATATTCAGATGCTTTTGAAGTGACAAGCATGCACATGTCTGTGCACAACCACATGTTCTGTACGTGCTCTCTCACGCACACCACGCATACATACAGATGCATGCATACACACATTCACAATCGCACACATGCACAGACTCACGTGTATGCATACTCATGTGCACACAAGTATATTGTATATGGTTGTGTGTATGCATGTACATGTGTTTTTGTGTATGAAAGTTCATGATAAAAGGAGCACTTTGAGTTAAGCTGCTTGTTGAGTTCGGCAAATACACAGCACAGGATAAATTGCGATATTTATGCGTGGATATTTGGAGTGTCATTTGAATACATTTTTGCGCACTTGTCCCTGGTTGGGCGGCACGGATGGTGCAGTGGGTAGCACTGCCGCCTCACAGCAAGGAGGTCCTGGGTTCGAATCCCCGTCGGCCGGGGCCTCTCTGTGCGGAGTTTGCATGTTCTCCCCGTGTCTGCGTGGGTTTCCTCCGGGTACTCCGGTTTCCTCCCACAGTCCAAAGACATGCATGTTAGGCTGATTGGAGAGTCTAAATTGCCCATAGGTATGAGTGTGTGAGTGAATGGTGTGTGTGCCCTGTGATGGACTGGCGACCCGTCCAGGGTGTATTCCTGCCTTTCACCCAATGTATGCTGGGATAGGCTCCAGCCCCCCTGCGACCCTGTTCAGGATAAGCGGGTTCAGATAATGGATGGATGGATGGATGTCCCTGGTTGTGGTTTTGCATGTTATACGTCACTCTGGATAAGTCACTGTTCAGACATTCTTCATTTTGTTTAGTTTGCTTTTCCCCTGCAATTCAGAAACAAGGATTACTTAACATTTATTTATATTTACTTGAGAATACTAACTAATGTACAGTAATAGTTCATATGTGATTATTTCTCTGGGAACATCTTAATTTCTTTTTTTTCTTTTTTTTCAATTTATACGTAATTCTTCCTCAGTGGAATTCCTCCATGTATAATTTACACAGCGGCTGTCTTTCCAACATCATACTAAGGACATCTCATTTGTTTTCATTTTTTATTTAATGGCATTGCAGTTTCGACTGTCTCTGCTAGTTTCCTTCCATTCATTCAAAATATTCCCTATTGGTTCTGTCCATGACTTTTGATTACAGAAATGCAAGGAGAAAAAAGGCATTTCTGGAAATGATTTCGCTGTTGTTTCTTTCCACCCCTATAAACCAAGCTTAACATGTGCCATTCATTACATGGTTTTGTTTAAGATTGCTATGTTATGATTAGGTTTTTGGTTTCCCCTTTTTTTGTTCCTTGGAAACTATTTCCACATATTTAATACATGATTTAATACATGCTATCCCCCCCCCCCCCCAGCAGTTTCCTTTTCCATTTCTTTGCTGTTTTGTCTGCACACCCATGTTTTCCTGACTTTTTTTTCCATTAAAAAAATGTCAGCAAACATGCCAAAGGCTCCTGCAGTATGTTCAAAGTGGCACACTGCACACGGTATATGGATAATGAAGGGGGGTGCCGTGAAACAGTCATTCAAGCAAAAGCAAAGAGCAGAAAGTAGGAAGTGTTTTCTGTAACAGGCCTTCAGCAGATTGCTCAACAGTTTCGCTGGAGGACATAGAGCTTTGACGTCAGCGGGGGGACTGTGGTTTCCTATTCTTTCAGAATCATCCAGTGTTCCTCCGCGGTTTTAGAGCAATAGCATCTCATGACAGCATCTACAACAGCAGGCGGTTCCCTTTCTAATCCAATCAGAGGCTACAGTTAGATAGATAGATAGATAGATAGATACTGTATTCATCCCGAGGGAAATTTTAGACCAGTTACACAATAACATCCAACGATCCAACAGCAGAGCATGGAACAACACTCCTCCTAAACTTCCAGAAAACCTCCTGATTAACTAACTTATGAAAGGCCCCTAGTGTGATAGCACCCATGTTCTGGCTCACAGACAGGAGGGCAGAGGAACAGGGTGGCCTCTAAACACTGTGTTGTCTCGTGCAGGAGGAGGAAGTTCGAGAGAGCAGGCTCAGCTTCGCCACCGGCGGGGCCACGGCCTGCAACGCTGGGGGAAAGGATGGCGCCATCCCCAAGGCCACCAACAACACCGCCCAGCCAGCAGTCGCTGTGGCCAACGCACCTCCACAGTCTGCGGTGAAGTCTCACGAGGAGATGAGGAAGCTCTTCATCGACAGGGCCAAAAAGATTGACACCATCTCCCGGGCAGGTTTCCCACTAGCCTTTCTGTGTTTTAACATTTTCTACTGGGTCCTCTACAAGATCCTGTGGCATGAGGACGTGCATCAGCAGTGAGGGCCACCGCACAACCCGCAGAACAAGAGCGCAGGAAATGGACAGAGCCCAGAACTAAACGTGTAGGTATGTACAGAGCGCTGTTGTCCATGTCATCCACCATCGAAGAAGACCCTAAGCTCACTATGCAAAGCCAAAGGACACAGGTATGGGTTGTTTCCGCTGTCGGACGGGAAACGCGGACCTTCGCCAAAGCATTCCAGCTGTTCAGGTGGACAGATATCCAAGACCCCGGGATACTGTAGGTTACGTCAACTCTCGTGTCTTACAGCTTTACTGCCAATGGTTTCCGTGTACGTGTTTTCGATACACCACTTGTAAGGACACATGATGAACAAAACATGCTGATGTCTTTCGTACATTTAAAGCACTTTGGTTGTATTGTTAGAGTGAGTAGCCTTTTCTAGACACAGTGGGGGTTAATGATTTTCTCAGAAAAAAAGAAAATCTGTTCTCCTCAGAGAAAGCCATATTCCCATAACACCTCATGTAGTGTAACTCTATAACACAAACATTCACTGCTGTCAGCCCTCAAGAATTCTTCCACATCCAATCACTGTCTTGTACAAGGGAAATTGATATCTACAGTAAGATATTTACACAAGTACCTTTTGTAATGTTTATACACATTTTTAAATACTTTGTGGTTCCTTACCACGAAAAGAAAAATCCAGTGTAAGAGGTATGAAATGGGGCCAAATTCTATGATGTGTTGTAGTCATGCATTGAAAGGAGGGTTTTACTTCATATCCATATTGCCATACAAACTTTTGGATTGTGTTTTGCTGTCATGTCAGTAAAAGAGACAAGGGTTGGTGCTTTTTACTGGTGTTTTCTTGAAAAATGTGTTGAAATGGCAACTGAAGACTGCATAAATGATAAAATTACAAGATCATTTCTCTTACAGATACTCTCTTGGCTTACTCAGGCAGCTCATTTCCTGGCTGCAACCAACTCTTTATGAATTTAGTCTTTAAATTTAATGTTGCTGCTGAAGAACAGGACACAGTGCTTCCTAGTTTCTCCTTTCAACTCTGGGTTTGGGCTACTGAGATGGATTGGAAACCTAAGAAATGCCTAAATAACACACAGGCATAGTTAAATGCCTAAATAACTATGAATATCACCTTTTTCTTTCTGCTCTCTCATAACACACTTGCACATGTGAAAATCACAATTTCATGTGTAAATTTAACATTTCCATTTGTTAATTAAAATATTCACATGAGAATAAAATGTCACGTGAACTGGACATTTTAACATTGGCTTTTTTCACACGGGACTGAGGATTTCTACTGGTGGAAAGAAGGCAGGCCACATTGAGTCATTAGCATCTTCACATGTCAGTGACTTTTTTTAAAACTTTTCACACGTGAAAACAAAATGTGACTTCAAATAGCGTAGGTTAGCTCTCATCATATACTTGTAAGTGGGATTATTTTCTTATCATTCATTTGTGCTCTTCACACGTTGGGTGTTCATATGTGGTTTTTGAACACGTGCTTTTTTTTGTAAGGGTTATTAATATTATAAGGGTTCCTGCGATATAGAAGCTGCTCTTTAATCAAATGATGATCTTTTTAATGAACACAGAGGTCAAAACAAACACAACTGTACCTAGTCGATTGTGATGAATTTGTCCAGTCAAAGTTGCCAAGTGATGTCACTCATGGATGAGTTCGAAGAAATGTAAAAAAAACTGAAAGCGGCTGTTTTCTTTTCTTTCTTTTTTTTCCATTGCAAGCCCTTGACACTTTTATTCAACATCCACTACAGACTGGAGGCTTCAGACTCCAGCAGGATTGTCTGTGCATGTGCCAGGTCGCATTTCTTTCTGGTTTGGAAACTTGCCAATCATATGAAAAAACCTGCAACTTTTACTATACACTGTACAAGACAGCTGGATCCTATTACTTTATTATGCCTCACCTCTCAGAACAGGAATTCTGGTTATGCGAGTCAAACATGTAGAGCTAACGTCAGAGTCATAACTGCCAATTTATTTCCTGATACCCAACTATGCTCAAATGAGAACTGTGAACAGCAGTGCCATCTATGAATGGGTGAGCTGACTAAAGACACTGGGGTAAAAAATATATATATATGACCAGGTTTGTACTGGAGTGGGTGATTTTCTGTCCTGATTAATTGCATGGGTGAATCTCAACCAATAGTTTACATTTACAACTATTTAAAAATAAGAAATTACAACTGGAGAAGCTCATTCGGGGCTAACAGATAGTCAGGCCTGATATCATTGATATAGTCTTCCGTTACATTTGTGAATGACATAAATGTGTGTATTTGCATGTGGCCATGGAAGCACAAGGCAGATATATGAAATGTCCTCTCTTGTGCAGCCACAAGGCTCAAAGGTACATAAATGTATGTGTATTCAACTGCAAGAAGAAGAAGAAGAAGGGTTTCAGAACCTTGATGAAGAGTCTGAGCCGGTCCTCCTGACCCTTAGATGACCTTTTGTGTGGCCATGTTGCTGGGGGCCACATGCCAGCCCTTTCACGGAAGCATTTTTGTTCTGAAACCAAAGGGGAGGCAATGCCCTATACTTGAAATGACTGTCACTTTACCCACAGCAGTGTTTTAGGCTACAGTCCCTGATGAAATATGATATTGACCTGTAAATTACTCATGAAGTATTTATTTATTTTTAATATAGAATATTAGCGATTCATATTTTTAAGTCAGTAAATATGTTCGTTTTATCAAATTCAGCTCAGAATGTTGCGTAGTCACACTGTGTGGAATCCCAATCCCAGGACCAATACAAAGCCTCTGATAAAATACCCTGCCAATAACCATTTATTCTGAAGCGAGGAATAGACTGTGAGAATTTCATATGAATTATATATGACGTGGAAACTCAATATTAATGCCAATAAAAGAAAATCAATTCCTAAATTAAATTTATTATTCCATTTGATGATGTCTAAACAGTCTTCAACGGGTTTTAGTTTTGGTGGAATTTAAATATCTTAACTTTATTTTATGGGTCTCAAAACCTATCTGGGTCTCATAAAATTGAGATGAGGACAAAAGCAGACCTTAATATCTCATTTTACTGTAGAAAACTGCCAAAAGCATTCATTTAAAATGCACCAGAATTCAAGAAGAATGACCTAAGAGACCATCTCACTCAACCATGCCATAAAACATTGCATGTATATTGCCTGTTCTTTATTATAATAGTATAAGCAACAGGTTAAATTGTTTTGAAGTACAGTACGATGAGTTGATTCAAAAACCACTGACAGAGCTATTTTTGGGTATGATGTTTAAGATCCACATTTTAAAATGACCTGTATATTGTACTGAAGCATATCAAAAAGCAAGGAACAAAACTGTGCCATATGTTTTGGTAAAACATATCAATATACTCACTCATTCCTTAAAAGAACAAAGCTTTGATAGCTGTTAGATTTTAATACCAGTTCTTCAGTTTAATATTTCACACGATTATACACAGTGTTAATGATGTTTGTGTAAAATAAAAAAATATATGTTGATGTACATTTTTATTTAAATTATTTATTTTGTACAAAAGAAACGGTTATTAAATGTTATGCATGAGTTTAAGTCAATTTTGATGTCTTTTATTTTTTTTAAACGGTGTGATTTTGTCCAAGGAAGTGCTCCTGCAGTCACACGGACTGTGCACACAGTTTGCAGAAACATGAGTTATTTCATGTGCATCTGTAAATACTTTTCATATACCAAATAAAGCTCCTTATAAAGCAAAAAATAATATCAGTTATTATTTGCTTTTAAAACATCAAGTAGGCCTAATGTACAGTGTAGTAAGTGCGTGAGGAAGATGGGAGATAGAAAATCTTCTTCAGCTCCAATTTATAGAAACACAACCTGCTGTTGTAACAATAGTGACCTAGAATCATGACTACTGTTATATGTCCAGTTGCTGCAGCGTGTTGGTCATTCTGCGGTGGTTATTAGAATTGAAATGTCTATGCTTGTTAAAGTCCCACGTAGATGTTTGCATCTGTTGCAAAAACATTGTTTCCTTCATCTCGGGAGATGGTAAAATGGAAAGTGGCTGCACATATGTAGAAAAAGCACAAAGCCATACAATTATACGCTTCCATCTTGCCTTCCTTTGTCCTTTGTTTCAAGTCTGCTAGGGTGTGGCCTTACAGACAATTCTGAGCTGCTCTCAGTATAGTGGCTGCACCTAGCTGGGATTTTGATCCCAATTGTCAGCCAATGTTGACCTATTTATGTGTGCATCTCCTTCATACATCATGCCCCAGTACAGAGCAGGGCCTAACATCCTGAGAGTAAACAGGAAGTCAACTTCTAGTCAAAAAGGGACGGGCCCATTGCCAGTGAACAGCTGGTCATTGCTGCTGGAGAGCATGACTGAGAGTGCAGCAGGCACAAAACTTCAATCACCAAACTGTAATAATGCAAACAAACACTTTTTCCTCAAGGTGAAAAGTTAAAGAGAAACTTTGATGGAATGTTGGTCAGTGACAAGTCGCCCGATTCACAATGCTTCAGGGTGGCTGCTTGTTTCAATGATTTACTACGAATGAAGGTCGGCCTACCACCCTGCTTCCTCCTTGAGAGGAAGTAAGTCTTTGATCGCGTGTGCCACTTGTCAGTTGCTCTTTTTGAGGACGACAGAGCAGTTGACATGTTCCCTTGGGCATGTGCCAGCTCGGGTCACACCCTGGGAATACTACAACAGGCAGCTGTAGTTTGGGCCCATGTTCACCACAGTTACCAGCATACTGCTCCTTGGAAGAGAACGCAAGTCATCCCAAGCCAATTATTACCTTGGACTCTGGCCTTGACATTTAAAAAGCTCTTCATAAAATGTCACCAAAAGGTTGTGTCAGTATACATAGATACGCAGTACAGTTGAAGGACCATTTCACTGATGTGATTCAGATTCAGTTTGATTTTTGTGTATTTCTAAACATTTTCTTACATCCTAAAATATGAACATATTTCACCAACCAACACACCCAGTTGTGTATATGGTGATAGTCAAATAACAAACAAACAAACAAATAAATACATGTATTTTACCTTGTAATAGTAGTTGTGGAACAAAAATAGTAACACTCCTTGGTGGCTCATTTGCATAGTATATAGTTGCGTATATTGCGAAGCAACGTACTTATGAATTGCCCTCCTTAAAAGGAAGTAGCTTGCTGTAGGTTAAATTTGAATAATAATTGAAAGGGTAATTTGTCTACAAAATCAGGGCTGCTAATGAAATAAATATTGTACTGTTATATTTTCACCACAGAAAAACAGCAACACATTAATGTATGTCTTTTTTCTTACCATTTCTAGTGTTCCACTTTGGATTACTTTATTTATGTTGTTATTGTATCCATTAATATGCTACTTTCTTGTAACCAATCACGCTTTCAGGTCCATACGCCAGCACTGAAGTCTCTGATCACTGCATTGAGCAGAATAATAAAAACACCTTTAAGTAAAGCATTTATGTTTCAAAATATAAGTATTAAAGTTAAAAAAAAAAATCCATTGCATTGGCTCAGTGGTCTTGTTGGCAAAGGGTATTAAAGTGGGGACATGGAACTAGTGGGTCTGCAGGTCTGATCCTTATATGGAGCACAGCACTACTCTGTAACATAAAGTTAATCATCTATTTTATCTTTCAGAATCCAGCAGGAAATATTTACGCTTAATAAATCGGATTATGTGAGCAGGTATGCAAAACAAAATCGCGTAAAAATAGATGCATGGCAACAATGTAAAGACGTTCGTGCACAATTCCCCTGCAAATGCGAAGTTAGAAAGTGCAAGAACACAATATACTTAGGGACACTGAGTTGACTTTGGGCACTACCCGCCCACTTTTGACAGCTGATCAGACCGATTATACTTAAAGCTGAGCGTTCACCGATGAACAACAAGCATGGCTTTATACAGGAAAGTGGCTCTGGTAACCGGTGGTGCGCAAGGAATCGGACGGGCAGTGGCCGAAGCCCTACTAAAGAATGAATCAAAGGTAAATCTACCGCCTCCAATAGTAGGCAACTGTAAGATTTACACACAGGTCTTGCTTCAAAGTTCTAACCTAATTTGCTGTCGCCAGCATCAAATTTCACATCGGTTACTCGTTTGGTTGTGTTCGTTGAAGTTGAAGATTCTAAAGTTATACTTTCCTCCCCATATATCGCTTTGTATGCTTGCAGGTTGCGCTTGTTGATCGCAACACAAAAGTTGGAGAAGACTGCAAGAAAGTATTAGATCAAGAATTCGGAGAAGGGAATTGTATTTTCATACAATGTGACGTGGCTGACAGAGGGAAACTAAAAGGTAACGTAGTTTTTGTCTCGTGTATTTGTTTTGGAAGAACACTTCAAGATTTTGTTCAGCACCATGTGTTGAAAAGCGGAGCAAAAAAAGCACCAAATTGCATCAATACATGTAATTTAGCAACTCCAAAAACAGGGTCTTATTGTCTGAAAACGAATTAGACACCACAGGCTTGACTTTTCGAAACCGCTGCAGGCGATGCGTTTGGAATGTTCTTGGACGTCCCAAATGAAGTCGTTTTCTCAGTCTCGGTAAGCGTAGTGAGGGCTAGCCTGCTGTCCAAAATTTCAAAACAAAAAATACAATGCTGTAATACGAAGATGAGTGGTAGAAAACGTTGTCAGTCTCTTGTCTCCAAAGATAAGTTTTCAGGCTGATCGTCTAATAATGACCGAATCTTTGTTTAATGTTTGCAGATGCTTTTGAGACCACAGTCGAGAAGTTTGGAAAACTGGATATCGTCATTAACAATGCTGGAATCAACAACGAAAAAAACTGGGAAAAGACTATTGAAGTTAACTTGGTAATTTCCTTTTATTGTTTGTTTGTTCAGTTCATTCATATATTTTATTATATGCCATGCCCTTTACTCACCAAAGTTTGGTGCAGATTGATAAGACTTCACAGTGAAAATTGTTCAGTCTGCAAAATCTTTCCAATACTACAGTAGCAAAGTAGCCACTGGCCACTGAAGCTGTAAAGTTCAAACCTACAACAAACCTGCATGCCAGTCAGAATGGATTTGTTATGTTAATATCAACACAAGTAGACACAGTCTGAAACACTAGCCAAGACGACCGCAAAGTGCCACAGCATAATTAAGCAGATTATATTTTGTATTATATTTCAATATAATTTGGGCTTGCATCAGAGCGGTTGCATATTAATAACATTGCACTTTCATTGCACAGTTAATGTTTTTAAGGCTAAAAGTCAGTGAATGGACACTGAAAACCTAAAGCTGTCTGTCTTTATCTGCAGACATCTCTCATAAAAGGTACATACTTGGCACTGGAGCACATGAGCAAAGAGTATGGGAAGGATGGGGGTGTCATCATTAATGTCTCATCTATGGCAGGTAAGGCATTTGAGCGAGTGTACTGTAATTCTCTAATAGCAGGGATTACGGAAAGGTGTAAGGCTGAAACATGGGTCTTGGGCGGGGAGACAGCTGCATTAATCGCTGCACTAAGGATGGATTCATCTTCAGCGGATTAGTAAAGCCACCACTTGGGTGGACCACTACACCACAATACAATACTCCTTCAACTCCTTCAATATTACTCTTTCATTGCACAGACTAAGCTTTTAAACGGCCTCACATATAACAAAGGTGTGGAGATATAGTACATATTATCAGATGCAAAAAGCTAGTGTGGTTATAGTCAGATTTGGTGCTTACTGTAAATTTACTTTATGCTAATCTCTTTTGCCAGATCAGAAAAAAAATATCTATCCACGTTGCAGCCATCAAATTTTACTTATAAATAGAACCACTAAATCAGGTTCCACAAGGATATTTAGCCTTGTGTCAGCCACTCTATGTAAATACTAAAATAGTAAAATGAATGTGGAAGAAGAAGAAAGAACAAAATGAGAAAAAATAAGGCGTAATATTTCTAAACACTATAGATTTTCCTGTGCTATCATGCAAATGTATACAGTCCCCTGCACACTATATATACAGTTTGCCGCCTTTGCATTTGAACAAATTCATGTTTAAAGTGGTAATATGCATATGGTCTTGGTTGAACCAGTTAAACCTCCATGTGCTTGTGGTCTGGAAATAGCTGGGAAACCGGTTGGATTGCGCTTATGACTCAGCCATATGAGATTAATGTTTTTAGTGGTTTAGATTTCTCCTTGTAACATAAGCAAACTAAATATTTAAGGTTGTATCAGTGATGCTAGGTTATTTAACATGTGCATTTGACATTTAACATGAAAATGAGGGGACCAAAAATAATGGGACAGTTGGCTTGTCAGCTGGCTCTTATTGTATTTAATTGCTTACTTAGTACTGGTAAATATAACTGGTAAATGCTTGGCGTTTATATTGCGCCTTTATCCATAGCACTGTACAATTAATGCTTCTCATTCACCCGTTCATACACACACTCACAGACCAACGGCGATTGGCTGCCGTGCAAGGTACCAACCAGCTCGTCGGGAGCATTTGGGGGTTAGGTGTCTTGCTCAGGGACACTTCAAAACACCCAGGGTGGGATCAAACCGGCAACCCTCCGGCTGCCAGACGACTGCTCTTACAACCTTTAAAGCTGTAAGAAAGCTTTCAGTATCTAGTCTTGATTATTGGCTTTTGATTTGCCTTTGCAGTCTGTTATTGCCATTAGTTAATATGAGGAACAGAGACAAAAACCTTGTTTAATAGGCTAAACGAAACAAACAGTTTGGAACATGATTAAGAAGAGAGCACTGGTGTATGCTGTGGAATGAACTTCCCAATGAGTTTGGAGGCATTTGATTTAATTTGAGCAGATAGGATGCTTCTGTACACTTCAGAATTTATTCTGCTGCTATCAGCAGTTACATTATCAATGAAGACAAGTGAGCCAGCACCTTTGGCAGCTATACATGCCCAAACTATAACACCCCCAAACCCATGTTTCACTGATAAGGGGACGAGAACTTTAGTTCTCGGGCAGTTCCTTTTAGTCTCCACACTTTGCACTTGACACACTTTGCAGTTAAACTTGGTTGCGTCAGCCCACAAAACCTTTTTTCAGTACTTTGCAGGCACTTCTTAACAAGCTGTACCCTGGTCATCCTGTTTTTTTCAGCTGGTTTGCATCTCTGTGTAGCCTCTGTAGTTCTGTTTGGGAGGTCTCCTCGGGTAGTAGACACTGACTCATCCACAACTGACCCCTGAAGATGATTTGGGTTTTTTCCCCCCTGAAAACATCCTTGTGGAAATGTCTATGTAGCGGCATCTTCCTCTGCTTGCAACTTCTAAATGTGCTAGTTACCAACTATGCACACCTCTCTCTGAAACTTCCACAGACAGACTGCATGCAGCACACATGACCATGCTGTGGATAAGGCGTTACACTGAGGTCCTGGCTCATTGTCATCATTGGTTGTTAATATTGGTGTGCTGGTGAAATTTACACACATGCCTGGCCACCTCCCTCGGGGTATGACTGACTTCAATATCCCTTGTCTATCGTACCTACAATTCTTTAATTTGATCCTGCCTGTTCTTTACCATGGTGGCATATCCTTTCCCATCTAAAAATCTAAATGTGACCAGATGATTCCTTATTTAAAAAAGCAAAACCCCTTAAAAGACTTCTTTTTGAGCAATATTTATGATGTAGCAATGCTGGAAACATCTATGAGTATGTGACACATCATGGAGAATACTGAGAATGAAGGCTGCAAAAACTCAAAATTCTGTTTATAAGGAACAATGGCAAAATCTGTTTTTTGACCAATAATGAGGATAAAACCCCCTGCAGTTGGATGAATGTTGGCTGAACCTCTCACTTCAGTTTCTCTGAACTAATACTGTCATTGAGTTTTTCTGGGACCTATTGGGACATCTATCACCCTGAGTACAGATTTGCTCTGATCCAAGCCAAGAAGTTCCCAGCAGTTGTAAATCATCAGAAAACTGTTGTCATCATTCAAATCCCCTTTAGTACCAGGGGATTGAAGCTACTTCTGACTTATACGACGTCATCATGATATGGGCTGACCAACTAGATAGAGCCTGTGTGTTGAATCAATGACACATAGTAATGAAATATTGACTATTCTCAGCAGTTTGTGAATGATGGCCAGCTGGGCTGTAGGGCCCAAGCATAGCACGAAGTGACACCACTGCCCTGAAGGCTCGCATATGCATGGCCATTTTATGGAATTCAAACTTGTTGAGGAAAGATTAAAACTTAAATAAAATATGCAACAGGCGTTCTTTTGTGTTGGAATAATAGACATGTGGTTGGTTAGTTAACTAGATCAATTCAGAGGCAAACCCAACCATCTCATCTGTGCCTCGTAAGCCATTGCTGTGTGACTTTTCATTTTCATCAAACCTGGTATTGATCACCAGTCTCATAAATAAATAAATAAATGATATATCAATGAGCTTGACTTATTTTGCGGAACGGTGAAATTGTCAGAGACAATTGATTTAACCACATTGCTCGCCAGGCCAGTCAGTCATGGTGGTGGTTTGAGTGCATTGTGTTTCTGACAGGCTCAGATAACCACGGGCATGAACTCCTCCCTTAGTCAATAAACCCCATTGACTGTCAACAAACCAGCTTTTAAGAACACAGATGCAGGCTTGAATAATTTGTCTAAGACACATGGATACAACTCAAAGGTCAACAGAGAGGCATTTGTGGTAGCTTATTATTATTATATATATATATATTTTTTTTTTTCATTTTCATTATTCCCTGTGTGTGAATCATGAGGGGACAGAGAGGGTAGGGGCCACAAAGGTTTGATCAAGGGTCTGAGTGAGTGGGCTTTGTGTACAGTAGGTGTAGGTAGGGCGTGTGGCTAAAGGTCTCTGTACTGTAGTGAACACATGTTGTTGGGTATGCCCTTTATTAGATCTAGCTTTGGCAAACACGACATTTGTATTTACACTATTATCAACTGTAGCCAAGACAGTTTCTAGTGACAACACATTCTATCTGCTTTGGCCACACACATGCAAGTGGAGTGAATTGCGTTCTCTCATAACATCAATAGAGACCACCCAGTGAGGCGTAAAAGAATATCAGACATCAGGGTACTTCACAAAGCAGGATTATGGAGTTAGCTAGATAACTGCATTGAGTGAATCCTGGAATAGCTCTTTTAACTTCAGTCCATGTTCCAGATTTGGGAGGGTTCTGGGTTTTATCCAGCCAACTCTGTAATCCTGCTTCATGAAACAGGGCCTGCTTTATGCTAAAACATAAGTGTGTCCTGGAAATCTAGTTGCAAATGCGCATTCAAAGATAAGCATTTCTCTCTTCTCTGGGAAACAAATCCATTGCGGTATATGTGCCTTTCACCAAGTCTGGATTACACAATGCATTTTCTTCATATTGTAAAGTCAAGTCAAAACCACAAAGTGGCGTGACAGTAATCTTACAAAGCTGAAGCAACAGAGTAAAATGCACTTCTACAAAGAATAGAGATTATCAGTGTTAACTTTTTTTTGCCTGGACGTTAGGGTGGAGGCAGATTTCTTTCATTTAATTAATCAAACTGCATTGTGCAGGTGGTTTGTCCTTGGGGGACTCTTGAGTAGTGAACATGCAAACATACTGGACTTCAAAGTGTGAGTGTGTTTTACTTGGTCAGCAATGGAGGGTTGTAGAGTAATTTTGGCAGAGATTCATGTAGTCCTTCCACAAAATATGTTTTAATCTAATGCAACCACTAATGACTCATTTGTAGACACCATACATTTTTAATGATTTTAAACTAAGAAATACCATGTACACTACTATTTACAAATACACCTGTATTTGTTTTCATTTGCATATATACATACTGATCTTTGCTATGGCCTCAATTAGCAGAAAAATGACATGTATGACCTGCTGAGAATATAGAAATGAGTAAATACACTGTTTGCACAAACACACACGCACGCGCACACAAACAGAAACTAACAGTTGCCATTTGACAACGGGCACCATTTCCTTTTGAACAAGGCAGGAATGAAGTGTACTGCAAACTCGAAGCGTGTGGTAAATTTAGGAACATTTTAAATAACCGGACTTCTTTCCCACAACTAGACAGCACCTGTTTTCTCTGCCTTAGCAGATACTTTGGCATACTGTGTAGTGAAGTGAGATGATTGAGTCACTCAGTTCTATCTCTCTAAGTAGCACTGTATTCTAAAGTGCATTTCAACAGGATGGCTAAATCCTGCCCTTGACAGCTCATGGAATGCAGGTAGACTGGCTGTGTGGAACGGTTGCTGTATCACAACAGACGGCGCTTTTCCCTCAATGACTTGTGAACATTTCCTCATCATACTTGGTTTGCATTTTCCAGTCTGTTGGAATCAAACTCATAATTACTGTCGAGGTGTAATGTAAATATTGTGCCATTTCAGAAGGCTATCAGAGTACAGGTCACACAAGCAAATGGAAGCATTCATGTCTTAACAACAATCATTGTCTTTTGTTGTTGTCTTTCATTATCTGGTATTCAAATCAAATCAGGCCAAACTAATCCACTGTCATTATGGGCTATGTTTGCATAATTTAAAATAGGTTGTTTGAAGCAATATATAGCTTGAAAATATGCTTATATATTCTCATATGAATAAATTATAATTATTATTCACTGTTTGTAGGCCTATCATTCATTGCATTTATGCGTTATGGAAATGCACAATGTTTATTTGAAACTAATACCTGGATTAATTCAATGTTTGTCTGAACTTGGACTCACCTCTTAAATGTTTATGAAGAAATAAGTATTGAATTTTATTTTTAAATCAAGGTTAAGGACTGATTCCAAGCTTAAGTCAAGGGCACTTACAAAACTAATGTATGAATGTGCACATCCAACCCAACACTTTTATTTTTTTCCATCTGTCATCGAATCACCTTCAATAATTCAAAGCGCTTTTATGGAGAGCAAAGGGAGTCACAATACTTTATTTGAAATGTCATTCACAGAGAGCCTTGTGGCTAACTAAAACTGTTAAGTAAACAAAATAATGCAAAATGCATTGCACCAAGAATACAGTTTGAAAAGTGACTTCACACTATTTCTGGACAGCAGAACTTTTGCCTCGGAGGATTGAGTGTTTTTCCATAAACATGCCAAGAATATACAGTGCTGTCCTTTTTTTCCATTTTCTTTTTGGCTCTGTACTCCAGCACATTGGATTTGATATGAGACCGTGAGTAAGAGGTTAACGTGCAGACCGTAAGCTTTAATTTGAGGGTATTATATCCACATCTGCTGATTGGTGTAGGAATTACAGCCCTTTTACACATACAGCTCCCCCATATTAGGGGACAGAGTAATTGGAAAACTGGCTGTTCAGCTGTTTCTTTAGCCAGCTATGTGTTGTTGCATCATTAGTTCATGCAAAAGAAAGCTAACAAAAGGTCTAGAGTTGATTCCAATTCGGTCCAAAGAAGGTCAGTAAAGAAATCTCAATAAATCAATCAGAGACAGCCAACACATTAGTTCTCTCCAAATCAACTGCAGGACAATGACCCCAAACATACTGCTAAGCCAACAAAGGAGTTTTTCAGGGCTAAAAAGTGTAACATTCTTCACTGGCAAAGTCAATGACACAACCTGAATCAAACTTAACTTTCTTTTGACTTGCTGAAGACGAGTGAAGGGAAAACAGGCACATTGAGAACCTTTCTCCGTATTCTACATTGTTGTGCTGTTGTGAATTCCTCTGAATGGAGACTGGTGTGTACAGTAAGGCTTCACTGCTCACAGAGAGCAGATAATAAATTGTTTGCCACTCCTTCCTTGTACAAATGCATGTCAAGCACAGAAATATGTTTTGCTTATGCTGTGCTTGCGTGCCTGAGCCTTTGTGATGTGGAACGGTGTCATAGGAACCTAAGGTGTCTGATCCTCTGAAAGGTAGATAGAGTAAAAAGGGGTGCTAATCCGTTTCCTCACAGTGATGAGACCTATGAATATGACTTGCCATTCCAAATTAGGGGAAATAGAAACTGATTTATGAGGTACCAAAAACAAAAAACCAACCATGAATTGAAACGCCAATATGTGAACATAGATATGGAGATATCAGAAGGCACCTACAATGCCTATCTACAGGACATTCCCCCAGTACACATTTAATGGCTAAGTTCATGGAAAGGTGAAAATGAATTGGATTATTGGATCTCTGTGATTTCATATCATAATTCTGGGATGACTTCCTTGATTCCAGCTTTCCTCCATTCTCCACACCAGCCAGTATACACAGCCACCAAGCACGGGGTGATTGGATTCTCCAGAGCCATGGCTGTGAGTACACACTCGCCGTCTGGCCTGAAAGATGATTATCTCTACCCTTACATGAAGCTACAGTTGAATGGGTAAACATTTGTGAGCATAGAGACGCCCTTTACACTTGACATTAACATGCGTCTCATATCCAGATTGTATCCAGATATGATTTAACTGGATTACATTTACACCTGATGTTAATATGTTTCTCCACTGTCAGCGTTGAGAACCGATTACTCTCCGATCACACTTCCAGCTCAAACAACCCGCACTCACCATGGCCTCCCCTCCCTAGTGTACAAGTCATTAGAAAAATATTTTTACTGACTTGTAGGCTACTTTTACTGTGATTTTGCTTTTTTTTTTTTATAAAAAAAGAATTAAAAAAAAAGGGTCCTTTAAATAATGGTGGTCTTCTGTGAAGCTACACGAACAGTCTCATGTCCAATCACGTAGTTGTTGCTTGTAGATTGAAGGGTTGTTGGACACATGGCGTCTCTGACAACCTCCAGAGGTGGTTTAAGCGATTGGATCACAATCCACCCTGAATGCATCTTGGGTGCATTTACACCTACTTTTACATGGTAGAGCGCCATCTACCCAAGACATCTTAATGCCAAATGTAAACAGGGTCATTTAATTAATTGAATTGAATTAACCAACCTCTTCACCAAACTCCCTGAAATGCTTTGTAATCGTCACACCAAGGCAAGCAAAACATTAGGCAGCCCAATAAAACTAGTGGGAGATCTGTAATAGACAGTTTCAAAGGCCAATTTCTCTTCACACACAAACATTTTTAAGCCTGCTCAGCTGCTATAGTCTGCCCAAAATCTGTGCATAGACAAACTTTGCATTCCTCACGCCAGCTTGCGGTACCAATTCCAGAAAGGGTTTAATATGCCGAAGGTAAAACAACAGGTGTGTAGTTCAAAGGGATTTCAATAGCTTTTTATAAACATCCACACTCAAGAGTCCAAGTGAGGCTAACGATTCCAAAAATGTTACCAATTCATAACTCATAACTTCACCTCTCACCAGCCCCCTCTTTAAAATGTTTTTCCAAACACACACCCTTTCTACATTTGGCCCAATCATGGAGGGATGCACACTGTGGTTTTTGGTTGTAACAGGATGCGGCTGAAGAAGGGGACTATGGTGTGAGGATCAACGTGTTGTGTCCTGCCTTTGTGGACACGCCCCTCCTCCAGTCCATCGAGCAAGAAGACAACATGGGGAAATTTATCAAATACAAGGACGTCTTCAAGGAGAAGATACACAAGTATGGAGTATTACAGTAAGTTCATTCACCGTTTCCATTCATCTCACCCGTACGTCACTGCCAACTGTTAAATACTGTTAACTATATTATGGATACAGTGGGGTGCAAAAAGCACCAGGCAGCCCTGGTTAAAATGTCTGTTACAATGAATCTGTACGTGATCGAAAGTAAACCTGAACTCTAAATGGTTAAACACGAGACCTTTCGGCAACATTTAAAGCAACATTGTATTTCATTTTCATTTTTTACAGTTTTTAAATTAAATAAAAAAGGAAAGGGGCCTTGTGCAAAAGTTTTGGAACCCTTTTGGATTATTCTTTGTTACTTTATAAAAAGATGATTACTAAGGCCCAGACCCAGGTGATTTACTCATTACTCATTACGCTTCAATGAGTCAGGTGAGCATAATTCCAGGGCTTTTTATTCTGAAGTAACTCTGAAGATACTAGTGGCTGTTCTATCTGGTGTTAAAAAACATGGGTTACACTAAATAGTCCACGAATTTCAGAAGGAAGATGATTCACTCCCACCAAGAAGGAGAAGGCCACAAAAACTCTCTCAATGTTTCAAACTACCTATTTCCACTGTCAGATACATTATTAGAAAATGGAAGATAAATGGAACATTTAGCCAGCTATGTGTTGTTGCATCATTAGTTCATGCAAAAGAAAGCTAACAAAAGGTCTAGAGTTGATTCTAAGTTGGTCCAAAGAAGGTCAGTAAAGAAATCTGAATAAATCAATCAGAGACAGCCAACACATTAGTTCTCTCCAAATCAACTGCAGGACAATGACCCCAAACATACTGCTAAGCCAACAAAGGAGTTTTTCAGGGCTAAAAAGTGTAATATTCTTCACTGGCAAAGTCAATGACGCCTTTTGGAACAGTGTGCTTTGGACTGACAAAATCAAAATGGAACTTTTTGGCCACCACCAAAGAAGGTATTTGGAGAAAGAAGGGTGAAGCTTTTGTACAAAAGAACACCTTGCCAACTGTGAAAGATGGAGGTGGATCCATTGCTCCATGCTCCATGCTTTGGGGTTGTGTGGCAAATGGGGGCACAGGAAATATTGTGAAATATTGAGTGGAAGGAATATCAAGAAATGATATAGGCTAATGTTAAAAGGTCAGTTCAGACATTGAAGTTTGAAGAGAGGTTGGGTATTCCAGCAAGAGAATGATCCAAAGCATACCTCGAAATCAACCACCTCAAGTACCTCCAGGAAACACGGATAAAGGTTCTGGAATGACCACTACATCCCCAGACTTGCTCCTAACACAGGATCAGTTAACTATATCCAAATTCTAATGCAACTTCCTCCTACATCTACTCAGATGCCTTCAAAATAAAACATAAATGTTTTTCAATCTTAATTACAAACACTTGATCAAATATAATCTTCATTTGTCCATAGCACTTTGGTCCAGAATGACAGTATTTTTAAATGTGACTTTTACAGACTAACCTGGCTGTTCTGTTTGTGAGGCTTACCAGTGGTTTGCATATGGTGGTGAACCCTCTGAGCAACAGACACCAAATGCAAATGCCACACCTCAAATAGACTCTAGACCCTTAGTCAGCTTGTGCACAAACTACAACTTTCAAGAAACTGTTGAACAGCCAGTTGTCCAATTACTTTTGGACCCCTAAAACAGGGGGTCTGTGTTTAAAAAGGGCTGCATTTCCTATGCAGTTCACCCAATGTGGATGTAAATACCCTCAAATTAAAGCTGACAGGCTGCACTTTAACCTCCACACTCTGAAGAATATTCTGGCAAACAAACATGGAGGAGTCAGCTCAACCATGTCATTCTAATTAAGCCGCTTCCTTCCTGCTCTTCATGGCTGCTTATTGAGCCTTTTTTTGGATATCGTCTGTACTCCCTTTCAAAGGTGTGGCTGCTTTACATTGTTTGTACAGGAAATGATTGTGAAAATTACGTACAGCTGCCTTTTATCTTTCGATCTCAGCATAATAAACAAGATAATAAAAAATAATAAAAAGCCATGGCTGATTTCTCACAAGCAGGAACGAAACCAGTACAGAGATAAGATTTGATCACTCAAATGTATACAAACAAGTTCACTACCAGTTTCAGTACCAATTAAATTGTTTGGTTGATCGTTCCAAATCATTTAAAAATGCCTTTTATTCATCTACAGGCATACTTCAATGGCCCCAATTGAAACATTTTAAAATATTTTTTATGTTGCCATATCATTCTTGAGATGTAATGAGTGACTTCCTTTGTGTGTAAATTTAAGAACTGGTGAATTATTAAATGTGAGTTAACTGTCAAACGGACACGTAGCAAATGGACACGTGTGCACTCCTCTGCTTGCCTTTTCCTCTTCACACAGTCAAGGGGAAAGCAGAGGCAGGGTAGAGAGACGGGGATCACAGCCGGGAATCCAATCCCCAGCCACACAGGTGGTTCATATTAGGGAGTGAGAGTCTGCAGTGCTAGAGTCTCGACCAACTAGAACAACCAAGCTTTAAACTGACATGAATTCAGCGCACATATGAACCTTTGGATCCGTTCTTCCGTGTAGGGTCAGCGCACTTCTCCCTGCTTATGATCTGCACTGTTGTACGTCGTTCTGGATAAGAGTGTCTGCTAAATGACTATAATGTAATGTAATGGAAGTACATTTAATAGACAATTTCATACATGACAAAAATTCAGATTACCCATTTCTATCTCACTATTGGCTGGCGGACTACTTAAAAAAGCAAAAACACAAAATAATACAGGTCATGACATACTCTATAGGCAGCAATGCATGCTAACTAACAGCATGCGATTAACAGGATCTTAAAATAAAACATAACTAATGGCTTTCTCCTTTTTTTTTGTTGAGAAACAGGCCCCAAGTGTCCTTTAACCTGGTTGGATTGGAGCCCGTATATAGCGCCATCGTTCAGAGTAATAGGCTAAACTTGTTATGTTACATAGCTTTCCCAGTTTATTCTGTATCTGAAATTAAGTAAGGTTGTAGTCCCACGGGCCTACTGAGAGTACAGAATGTTTCTGGGCACAATTGTCAGGGTCTGGCTTCTCCTTTCAGGCCGTCTCAGATCGCAGAAGGAATGCTGAAGCTCATCACGGACAGCGGGCTGAATGGGGCAGTCATGAAGATCACTTGCTCCAAAGGGATTCACTTTCACACCTATGAACCCCTGTCTGCCTGAACCCACTGCCACCGCCAAACCAGTCATGAAGATCACCTGCTCCAAAGGGATTCACTTTCACACCTACGAGCCCGTCTGCCTGAACCCTGCCGACTGCCACCTCCAAACCAGTCCTGAAGATCACCTGCTCCAAAGGGATTCACTTTCACACCTACGAGTCCCTGTCTGCCTGAACCCTGCCGACTGCCACCTCCAAACCAGTCCTGAAGATCACCTGCTCCAAAGGGATTCACTTTCACACCTACGAGCCCCTTTCTGCCTGAACCCTGCCGACTGCCACCTCCAAACCAGTCCTGAAGATCACCTGCTCCAAAGGGACTTACTTTCACACCTACGAGCCCCTTTCTGCCTGAGCCCTGCCGACTGCCACCACCAAACAGCCATGTGCGGCATCTTAATGCTAAAAAACACAGCCATTCTGTTCCTAGTCCAAAGCATTTTTGCCAGTTACCAATGGACCAATTCATCATGAATGCAACAGGATTGATGAGTAAGCTTTTCAAAGGCAATGGTTACAAACAATCTGGAGTGCAGTCAGATTGAATTCCAGCCTTGGATTTATGTTCTTAAACTGACTGGTACTGGATCATCCTCAGCTTGAGCATCTGTTAGTCTTTTGTTCTTAAATGTTAAAAAAGTGGCCAGCATAATTATTGGAATCCCGGGAAAATATTAGCAAAAAAGGCTATACAAATATCTTCGTCATTTATCAGCATGACCGTTCACTGAAAATATGCGATAATTCAAGTCTAATCTTTAATTGAGGTAAAATTATTAAAATAAATAAAACATAAAATGTTTTAATTTAAATATAATTATTACATATTTTCCTTTTTTTAAGCACGCCTGAGTCTTTAGTAACTATTACAGTATGTGGTCATTCGTGACTTCCTGTTTCAGTGGTGTAGAAATATGAGGTGAGAGAGAGGCCAAAATACCTCGGTCATCCATCAGCGTGCGAAAGATCAGAGAACACACAAATTAAATAAGACAAAAGGTTGTTCTTAAAGGCAATGGCTATAGAAAAACAGCTTCACGTCTGAAACAACCCATTTCCACCATCGTGGCAATAATTAAGAAGTTTACAGCGGATGGTTTGAGAGGCTAGAATTTCTTTAATGATCACAGATGAAGAATTGCAGAAGATGGTTGCATCCCGAGGACACCAAGTGACCTCAAGATGCAACTAGACAATTAGACACCAGCTTTGTGCCAACAAGCACAAACATAAGTGCCAGGAGTTTGCTAAATGTTAGTGGAATTTAGATTGGAACCAGGTGCTATGGTTAGAGAAAGGGAGAACTGAGCTTTTCGGCAATAAATACCAAAGGTATGTTTGGCATGATATGAGGCATAGTTATGCAGAAATAACCCCCCACTTTGAAGTATGGTGCTGGATTTGTGTTATGTTTTTGTTTGTTGTTGTTTTTTTTCCCCCATCTGAAGGCCCCGGGAAAATTGTTAGTATGTTAGTATACATGGTATCATCAGAAATCCAGCTGCCTCTGCCAGAAGGCTAAAAGCTGGATCTTCCAGCTGGACAATGATCCAAAGCATACCTCAGACACACAACAATGGTTCACTGACCACAGAATCAAGATTCTGCAATGCCCACCCCAGTCCCCTGACCATTGAAAACTTGTGGGCTGAGCTGCAGAGGAGAGCCTATAAGTGAGGACCACCAATGGGGGGACGGGATCAGATCCCTTGTGTGCGAGAGATTTGTTTTTCCTCTGATCAACGGTATTGTAATTAAACTACATTATTTTCTATTCTATCTGAGCACAGAAGACATTTAATAAACAATAAGCTGAATTTAATCTTTTGTGCTCATAATAATTCTGGTGGGCACTGTACAGTAACCAAATACGTGTGATTACATTTGATTCATTGTTATATTTTGATTCATTGTAATATTTATTAGTCTCCAGTATCCTGATAAAATGTATGTCATACCATATCACATCTTTATTGTCTCAAAATCAATGGAAAGCAAACATAAAATCTAGAAAATTTTAATCCAGCAATACTTAATGTTGACCCATAGATAGGGTCACTGGGCACAAAAAAAAGACATTGTAAAGATTTGTGTGTTTTTATGTCTTCAATAAACACTGAAATGGGTATGGGCTGATGGGCCAATGGGCTTCATAAAGCGGTTTCTCTCAGTGACGTCAGCTCTGTGGACCTGCCGGAGCCCGAGCAGGGAGTGTCAGGGTTTCTCAGGGGAAAGGGCACATGCATGCGGCGCTGCGCGTGTCAGGAATGCTAGAGGCTGTTGGGTGGATCGTTTGTGGGCTGCACCTTCCCAGCTCACACCAGAAGCTGTCTGGCTGCTGGTTTGGACAAGTGTGAGCACGTGGGCACGACCGCTTCCCTTGGTCGGTTGAATAAAAGAAGCACTGTCTGAAGTTATTCCGACCAAGACAAACTAACTTACTGGGACGTTGATTTGCATTAAGATTAGCGTTTATGAAGTGTAATAGAACAGCCAAATTAATTCGAACTACTGAGCGGTTTGTCCTGAATTTTGATAGTTTTCCAGCTACACCTAGTCTATGCCTTATGTTGTTATTAAAATCATAATAATCTCACATCAGGCCCCACACTGCCAACCATAACACCCTGTTCACTTGCTATTTGCTGAGCGTGAAAAGCAGCTGAGGGTGTCAACCCCTCACTGACCTGTATTTCTAAACAGCCATGGGTGTTACTTCAATATGCCTCAGGCAATGGGAGTCACACTTCACAACGCATCGACATTCTCCACAACACAAATGTCATTGAAAGGTTCAGAGGAATGTAGGATTGAATCCCTACCCTGCTTTCGTATTTCATTCACCGGCTTCTTTATTTGGGTTTTTAAACTGCAAGAAAAACCCTTTCCATTCCCTCAGTGCGTTATTTGTTTCATTGGAAAGCGATACAATTCTTGGCCAGAGGAAGCAGCTGAACAGAAATATGGTATTGATTTAGTCATATTTTACTTGTGTCTTTGCTAGTGAATATAGTGGACCTGAATGGTTTACATTATGTACATTATGAAAATTCAAGCTGCTAAAACAAGGCGCTGTGTTGCAGTCGGAGGCTGTTTAGTAAGAAGCACTTGAAAAAACAGTTTCCCTTTAACATATGGCACATGTATTCGTATTTCAAACAGGAAGGCTAGGTGAAAACACACACCCGTGTCGACGAAGCACTATAGCTGGCATAACTGTGAATGTGAAGAATTATGAGAAGTCCGTTGGCTCCCTGAGTACGGGCGTTTGCTTGTGTGAAGTGCGTGTTGAGCTTTACGCCATGGGGTGTTGTCGCTAAAGATTAGGTCTGCGTGGAGCTAAATGAGATAAAGCTGTGATCTCAGGACATATTTGGGGCGTGCTCTTTGAGCGCCAGAATAACACAGCACTTGACCAATCAAAGCGATAAGGCTTCACAATCCCACACAGAGCAACTAACCAAGAAGGAAATGTGAGTAAATATCCAAGTGTACCAAAGCATTAAACAACATTCGCATTTGAAAATGGCAATGGAACTGAACTGGGATTGCACGGTGTAAACATCACACACACATCACCGTGTAAACACGCAGCAACTTAACCGCATTACTGACCACATTATGGTGAAAAATAAAAAAAATATTTATTGTAGGTATAATCAAGCTTCATATAATTTATCGCCCTGTGGGCAAACTGGGAAAGGTGAGAGACTCCAGAGAGCGAGTAAGCTTGTTTAAAACTGGGAGAGACTGAGGTTTTTTCTTTTAGACTGAAAGAACAAAAGCATGTGACTGTGGAAGAGGAAGGAGTCAGAAAACAGAAAGGGGGGGGATGGGCGGGATCTATCCAGAGCACGCACGTAGGTACATTAATCTCAACCAGACTGGGTCATCAATGAACAGGCAGGCCATCCATGTGCGTGGTTCTCATGTTTCACAGACATGGGCAGCTCAAAGGGTCTGCCGTGGGGGTATGTGAGCAAATGCAGCCCATGACTGCAGAAACCACGTCTGACCTGGCAACCACAGCCCTCTGCTGAGCACATGTGGCAGGACGAACAGCCCCATCTAGTGATTCTCTACAGCAGCTCCCAGCTCCCTACAGTCATGAATACAGACATACATCCTGACTGCGGTTATGGAGAAGGCCGGGGGAATATCTACAGTACCCACAGGTTTTCCACCGGCATTGCTAATAGTGCATTCTCCATTGTTTAGGAAGACAATCTTCTTAACCCGTATAATCGTGTAGGATGTGGTGAGCTGCACTCTGTTGAGGTACAGGCTCTGCTGTATGGAAGGCCGTGGATCAGGCCAGCGTGTGGCCAGTCAGAGCGCAGGTCGATGGGAGGATGGAATCGCAGGCCCAGGTCGTCGTACACCGGGGCTGTAAAACTCATGTGGTCCTACAGGGGGCAGTGTCTGGTCGATTCCAGTGGCAGGTGGCTTCACTGCAAGCGCTGGCCTGAACCCGTGCCTGGGGTCTGGGCCACTCTGCTCTTCTGGTGGTGGAGCAGGAGATGACAGAGTATTCATCCTCCTCCACCTCCCGCGCAAGGCCAAGTCACACCAGGTAAGCTTTCCCCACGTGTATACCTTAAAAATGTGGTATTATGGCTCTTTCCTCTGCACACTCACAGGACGCATAATAATTTGAACTGATATGGATCTGCTGCAGCCAGCTCTCCTGGGCCTTAACAATATTCCTTTGATGGCTGTGAGTCCCAAACTGTCTTGTATTTTTCATGTTCTTCCCAGTTACTGCTCCCAGGTTTCTCCTCAGCAAATCAATTTTTTTTGCTTCAGACAAAATGGCCCCTTGTGACCTTCAGAGGCATCGGGTTATTGCTGTCCAGCACTATCAGACGTATGGGGTGGAGAAATGATGAGATGGAGGACTGGCCATGAAAAACAAAATGGTTCCTGACACAAAAACAAAATGGAAGTAGTTCATTTGGGGGGAAAAAATACCATCAACCGAGTGTGTGTACAAATGCCAAAACAATAATGCAAATGCCAAAAATGGAATAGCAGCGTATTGTAGCGAGTGGGGAACTACGTTTATAACTCAGCTAGTATGGCTTTACTGTCTGTGAGCGTGTTTCTCAACCTGAATTCCTTCAGTAATATATCTAGCTCTATAATTGGACAGCGTATACAACTGTAAGCCATGTTCTTTAGCCTGGATAAGGGCTCCAGCCAGGAAAATAAATATTGTTATCCCATATACGGGCAATGTGAGAAGAGATGTTCTTTTGCAAATATCCTTGGATAAACTCCTGTTGTGAAACACAACAGGCTACAGGTCATTCAGAGCATGGAATCAGCAGGAAGCCGCGAGTGTCTGAAGGGGGAAAACTCTGTTCCTTCACGGCATTAATTAATGAAAGCCAGTCACAGACAGCCAGAGGGAGGGACGTGTTCTCACCGAGCCAGAGCAAGGATAAATGCCTTTTGAAAAGTGCTCAGAACAGCTCAGATCATTGACTGTGAAAGGTTAGGGGACGCCAGGAAATCACCCCAGAACCTGGGAAAGTGAGGTCTGTGTCACCAGCTAAGTTCACCAGCCCGAGTTTACTTGTCTGATGACACAGGACTGAGGTCTGACCAGATTCATTCACATAATCTTTTTTTTTTTTTTTTTTCATAGAAAATGAGATTCAAACTCAAACCATCCAATCACTCTTAAGAGCATGTTTTTCCGGAAAAAATAAAATCACTCAAGCAATGAACAATGCTTCCCCTACGGACGGTCTCCCAAACAAAGCCAATTATGCGCAGCTCCTGTGTGGCTGTCGGCTGCAGTCAGCACTGGCAGGGGTCGGACTCAATCCCACACCGCAGTGTGCCTGCCATTTGAGAGTCAGCGATGAGTGCACTGAACTCACAGGCCCAGTTGATTTTCAACCATTTTAAATCCCCATTATTACTGGCCCTTAAAACAGCATCTATTGGCATTTATGTCACATCAGTTTGATAGATGACATTCACCTTTTCAGTGGAAGGAGTTTTCTGTACTACCCTCCATGCAGAATGAGGGTTCGGTGGTCACGCACACACAGGGGTGCAAGTAATTACCTTTCCCTTTCGCTTCACTAATGTGTGAGCACATTCTTACATTCTTCCTCTTACCCTAACAACTGAAGAATGAGGCCCTGAGTAAATATAAAACATTATTTTACATTTATTTGTGCTTCACCATCGTAAGTTAAGCAGCTGCTGAAATAAAATACCTTAAATTGCTCACTCAAAAAGCACACCATGATTAGTGAATTCTGGCCTAATCTAAAGCATGTAAATGTGTATCCCCCTCATTAGAATCTCACACAGAGAGTGGAAATCACCCCTCGGTAAGGTTTCATCTAGGCTAGAAAAGCTATGCCGAAGAGCTGCTAACGTGCAAATTTAGTCCTCTCTTTCACACGTATTATTATTTTTTTTCCATGGCCCGCTGTGCAAAGGGTAAGTGGTGGATATGGAAACAAAATGGACCATGTTCGTAGGCTGTTGACCAGAGGAAGTTCACAAACAGTCGGTAATTGTTAAGGAGGGAGTCCAAAGTGAAGATAAGGGGAGGCTTAGTTCATATATTTGTTCAAACCGGGGGTGGGAAAGTACGCAAGGTTCCATTTGCTGCTGATTTCCAGCATGCAGGGTTGGATGTATCTTCAGTGTAAATAAAAGGGGAAGGCACAGTTTGGTACAACATCCCCTGAACTGTGTAAACCCAGGCTCGACAGATTGTGTCATCCTTTTGAGAGGCATACAAGATAATGAACGCAGAAAATAATGACTTGGTGCGGTTTTCAGAAATGTTCCATGGGCGATTATGTGATTTTATATAAGTCTTAATAATCCTTATTGACTATAAAGACACAGGTGATATTAATCCTGTGAAGTGAGAGACTAATTAATACTCTATACATGCAGAATTAAATGAATACAACTCAATTACATTTACACAGGGGCGGCCTGTAGCGAAGTGGTTAAGGTAAAGGACTGGGACATGCAGGGTCGGTGGTTCTAATCCTGGTGTAGCCACAATAAGATCCGCTCAGCCGTTGGGCCCTTGAGCAAGGCCCTTAACCCTGCATTGCTCCAGGGGAGGATTGTCTCCTGCTTAGTCTAATCAACTGTACGTCGCTCTGGATAAGAGCGTCTGCCAAATGCCAATAATGTAATGTAACGTAAGTGAATTACTAGAATTCACAGGTACAAACCTTACGCAGTTATTTATTTTAACTTTAAAGCATTCCAACGGTTCAACATTAAACCCAAAATAAGGTACGAAGGAGCTCAGTCTAGCATGCACCCTTTTTTCAGATTGTGCCCCTACACAGGTAGCTACGGACCTCATCAACTCAGAGACTTGTGGAATGGCATGTTTATTATTGAAAAACATCTTTGAGGGGCCCCTGCATTCACAAATGTGCTCATTCCCCCTGATAAGATGTTATTGTATGACTTCCCATAGGCCTGCAAACACTGCCAGGGAATGAGGGCTTGGCCTTGAGCCAAAACTAGCAAACTCCACTCCTACTGGAAAGAAAAAACTATGCAATCAGGAACCTGGAACAGAACTAATCACAGAATAATGCAACTAAATAACAATGAGATTTTTCTTTTTCTTTTTTTTCTTTTTTACACATCACACAATTAGCATGGTTGCACCACTGGGCTAAAGATTTTGCAATGAAGCCAAAATGATGACATCATGTCTGTCTTCCACAAGCCACATACAGATCCAGAGGATGACTTTGTTATAACGTACCAATAACATTTAAATTCTGCATATTTCTAAGGAACATGCAATGTCTTTTCATTTGCAAAAGCTGGAATTTCAGCATCTTCTAAGAGCAAATGCTCAGCAATAGAGCCAATGTTGCCAAGAAAAGTTGTGAAATATGGGTCTCACACCAGACTCCTGCCTCCGTGCTCATGCCCAAATCCCCTCTTTCTATGTCATCCATCACACGGTCTCATTATCATGACTGATGGCCTTAATTAGCTGTGGGGGCAAGAGGACTCCCCAGCACCCACCGTGTCCAGGAGGGTAAAGAGTTCAATGACATGCTTCAGGTCTGGCTAATTACAGGCGAAATGAGGTATAATCCGGTCCGAACGTGGTCCCGTCAGAGAGGACCGCGGGAACGAGCGGTGCCGGTTCCCAGCCGAGATATCGGCGCCTCCCCTCCCTCATGGGATGGTCGAGCATGGCTAAAAGCCGCCTGCGATTGGTGGGTCGGGGTTAAGGCAGAGGCGGGGCCGGGAACGGCGTTTCGTCAGTCCCAATCAGAGCGGCTAATGGCGCTCTGGCCCCAACTCGGCCGCTAACGCATTTTCCACCATTCGCCATTACCGCTTACTATTATTGCAAGCGGTCTACCACTTAATATCCACTACCCCAGAGCTCTCTCGCAACGCACTGTAATTACTCCATGAATCATAATTTTGGCAGATTTAGGGAGAATCGGCAACTGCTGGGTAGCTGTATTTACATAATGCTGAGAGCAGCAGATGGCGGGCCAAATTTGCAGCTTAAGCAGCTATTTGGACAGCTGGGCTCAATTGGAGAGACGCAGGTACATTACACCAAACCACACACACAGCAGCCAGAAGCCCCTTTAATACCGCAGTTCAGACAGATGGTCAACGGAGGCCAATATATAACTAATTAATTACCAGTTCTCAGTATCACTGTATCATTATGCGTGAGGGGATGGAAATTAAGCGGTCGGAATGCCCCGTAGCGAGGCAAATCCAAAAAACGATGTCGTGTGCAGAAGACGGACGGGGAACTCGGACGCTGACAGCGCCACGCGGATCACACTGCAACATCCTCTGAGAGGCGCCGTGAGCCCAGGAGCCAATACCGCCAAGAGAAAGGGGATCAATCCGCCTCATCGGGACGCCTCATCCTTCAACTCCCGCAGCGTGCCAATAGAATCAGCGTGAAGAGCACACTGCTTTGATCCAGACACAATGCTCAATCCCTCTGGTGGCCCCAGAGGATAATGACCTGACCTGCCTTTTCCCATCTTTTACAAATATACCTCAGACATGCGCTGAATAACAATCGCGTCGCCGTTCAATCAGAGCGCCCGAGACAAAGGAGACCGCCTCGCTCTCTCTCCGCGCAGTGCTTCATCCTAATATACGCCGTTCCTTCAGCTACATCCACTTTAAAGACATTCAGTGTAGCCTTAAGAAATATACAGTGTCCCAGCAGAGAAAGCTGTGGTAAGGAGTGCTGGGGCCCTGACAGTACGTCATGTGTGCTCTGGGTAATATGATTAAGTACCCTGGCAGGCTCAGAATCCGGGGGGCACTTTGACCCTGAGGAGGCAGCCACAGCTGGACCTGGACCAGCAGGGGGTATTATGGAGAAGGACAGAGATGCAGTGTCTGGTCTTTTTTTGGGTTCACAAACCTCCCCCAAAAAGGCCCTTTGCTCTCCCTGCCCCCCTCTGGCCATGCCAGCTCCAGCCCCTCCTCTGTGGGCATTTAGGTCATCCACACAGAGGCCGCAGCTCTCCCCCGCAGGCAAACAGAAAGCTGACCTCCAGCATACATAGCTCACCTCACAACCGGGGACAGCCCCATGTCAGCTGAGGTAATCACAGGCCTTGCATGCTAATATGGAAACACAAACACTTCACACTCTGAAAGCACACTGAAGAAAGCTCTGCCATACAAACAGGAGGATGCCCAAGGCTACATAAAGAGAACCAAAGAGGTGCTCCACCACCCTGGTAATCAGACTAGAGTGAAGGACTCCTTACCTGGACAATTAGCCAGGACCGCCAGGGCACACAGAGCACAGAGCAGTACACACTGTTTAATGAACAGCGGAGACCGATATTTCTCAGAGTCAAAAAAAGAAATAAAAAACCCTTTAGAAAAAAGTTGTATGTACAATTCCAGAATTGTACAATTCCTTTTCCAGAAACTCCTTGATAATTCAAGGACATAATTTGTATTAAGAAAGACCATTATAGCCACACTCAAAAAAGTGCACTTTTAAATACACTGAGCAAAATATCCAAGCACTTCTACAGCTTTGAATACATCTACATTCAAAATCAAATACCTTCATGGTTTTCAGAGACCCACAGGGGCGCTAAAAATACCTCTGCACGAAAGGCGGGCTCCCTCTTCACCGAGAGGGCTGAGCATGAAACTGATGCAAGATCTCTCCAGAACTCTGGGGAATGGAGATCACATTTCTAGCGTGGCTTTACCATGGTGATT